>NC_092762.1:30389592-30657092 GCF_047496795.1 Chiloscyllium punctatum | reverse complement strand
CGTGCGTGTCCCTCTATCGCTGTGTGTGTGTGTGTGTGTGTGTGTGTCTGTGTGTGTGTATTTGTGCGTGTCCCTGCCTCGCTTTGCGTGTCTGTGCCCCCTATCAATTTGTGTGCACATGCCCTCTCCCTCACGGTGTGTGTGTGCTTGTCCCTCCTTCGCTGTGTGTCCCTCCCTCGCTATGTGTGCGCGTGTCGCTCACTTGCTGTGTGTGTGCGTGTCCCTCCCACGCTGTGTGTGTCCATGCTCACTCCCTCGCTGCGTGCCTCAGCTTGTCCCTCCCTCGCTTTATGTGTGTCCCTCCCTCACTGTGTGTGTGTCCCTCACTCTCTGTGTATGTGCGCGTGCATGTCCTTCCCTCACTGTGTGTGCATGTCCTTCCCTCACTGTGTCTGTGTGTGTGTCCCTTCGCTGCGTGTCCCTCCCTCGCTGTGTGTGTGTGTGTTCCCACTTGGCGGGTGTGCGCGCGTCCCCCCTTGGTGAGTGTGTGCACGTCCCCCCCTTGCTGTGTGTGTGCGTGTCCCTCCCTTGCTCTGTGTGTGTGCGTGTCCCTCCTCACTCTGTGTGTGTGTGGGTGTGTCCCTCCCTCAGTGTGTGCGTGTGTGTCCCTCCCTAGCTCTCTGTGTGTATCCCTACCTTGCTGTGTATGTGTGTGTCCCTCCCTCGCTGTGTATGTGAGTTTCCCCCCTTACTCAGTGTGTGTGTGTGTGTGTGTTTGTGTATGTGTGTGCGAGTCCCTCCCTTGCTCTGTGTGTGTGGCCCTCCTCACTGTGTGCGTGTGTGTGTGTGTCTGTGTGTGTGTCCGTGTCCCTCCCTCACTGTGTGTGTGTGTATGTGCGGGTCCCTCCTTCGCTGTGTGTGTGTCCCCATCCCGCTGTGTGTGTGTCCCCATCCCGCTGTGTGTGTGTCCCCCTCCCTCGCTGTGTGCGTGTCCCCCGTCCCTCACAGTGTGTGTGTGTGTCCCTCCCTCGCTGAGTGTCTGCCTGTATTCCCCTCACTGTGTGTTTGCATGTCCCTCCTTCGCTTTGCGTGTGTATCCCTCCCTCGCTGTGTGTTTGCATGTATGCCCCTCACTGTGTGTATTTGTGCGTGTCCCTCCCTCGCTTTGCGTGTGTGTGCCCCCTCTCAATTTGTGCGTACATGCCCTCCCCCTCGCGGTGAGTGTGCGTGTCCCTCCTTCGCTGTGTGTGTGCGTGTCCCACCCTCGCTGAGTGTGGGCGTGTCCCTCCAACGCTCTGTGTGTGCGTGTCCCTCCCACACTGGGTGTGTGTGTGTCCCTCCCTCGCTGTGTGTGTGCATGTCCCTCCCACTCTCTGTGTGTGCGTGTCCCTCCCACGCTGTGTGTGAGCGTGTCCCTCCCACGCTGTGTGTGTGCATGTCTCCTCCCTCACTGTGTCTGTGTGTGTGTGTGTGTGGGTGTGTGTGTCCCTTCGCTGCGTGTCTGTGCGTGTTCCTCCCTCGCTGTGTTTGTCCCTTCATTGCGTGTCTGTGCGTGTCCCTCCCTCGCTGTGTTTGTGTGTGTGTGTGTGTGTGTGTGTGTGTGTGCATCTCGCTCACTGTGTGCGTGTCCCTCCCTCGCTCTGCGTGTGTCTCCCTCACTGTGTGTGTCCTTCGTCGCTGTGTGTGTGCGTGTCTCTTCCTCGTTGTGTGTGCGTATCCCTTTCTTGCTGTGTATGTGCATGTCCCTCCCTTGCTTTGTCTGTGTGTTCCCCTTCGCTGCATGTCTGTGCGTGTCCCTCCCTTGCTGTGTGCGTGTTTCTCTCCCTCGTGTGTGTGTCCCTCTCTCACTGTGTGTGCGTGTCCCTCCCTCGCTGTGTGTGTGTTTTCCCCTTCGCTGCATGGCTGTGCGTGTCCCTCCCTTGCGTGTGTGTCCCTCCCTCACTGTGTGTGTGTGTCCCTCCCTCGCTGTGTCTGTGTGTGTGTGCATATGCATGCCCCTCCCTTTGCTGTATGTGTTCGTGTCCCTCCCTCGCTGTATGTGTGTGTGTCCCTCCCTCCCTCTATGTGTGTGTCCCTCCCTCGCTGTGTGCGTGTCCCTCTCTTGCTTCGTATGTGCGTGTCCCGCCCTCGTTGTGTGTGTGTCCCTTCCTCGCTGTGTGAGTCCCCTCCCTCGATTTGCGTGTGTGTATCCCTCCCTCGCTGTGTGTCTGCGTTATCCCCCTCACTGTGTGTGCACATGTCCTACCCTCGCTGTGTGTCTGCGTGTATCCCCATCACTGTGTGTGTGTGTGTGTGTGTGTGTGTGTGTGTGTGTGTGTGTGTGTGTGTGCATGTCCTTCCCTCGCTGTGTGTCTGTCTGTATCCCCCTCACTGTGTGTGTGTGCATGTCCTTCCCTCGCTGTGTGTCTGTGTGTATCCCCTTCACTGTGTGTGTGTGCATGTCATTCCCTCGCTGTGTGACTGTGTGTATCCCCCTCATTGTGTGTGTGTGCATGTCCTTCCCTCGCTGTGTGTCTGCGTGTATCCCCCTCACTGTGTGTGTGTGCATGTCCTTCCCTCGCTGTGTGTCTGCGTGTATCCCCCTCACTGTGTGTGTGTGCATGTCCTTCCCTGACTGTGTGTCTGCGAGTATCCCCCTCACTGTGTGTGTGCATGTCCTTCCCTCGCTGTGTGTCAGTGTGTATCCCCCTTTTGTGTGTGTGTATGTCCTTCCCTCGCTGTGTGTCTGCGTGTAACCCCCTCACTGTGTGTGTGTGTGTGCATGTCCTTCCCTCGCTGTGTGTCTGTGTGTATCCCCCTCATTGTGTGTGCTTGCATGTCCTTCCGTCGCTGTGTGTCTGCATGTATCCCCCTCACTGTGTGTGTTTGCATGTCCTTCCCTCGCTGTGTGTCTGCGTGGAGGCCCCTCACTGTGTGTGTGTGCATGTCCTTCCCTGACTGTGTGTCTGCGAGTATTCCCCTCACTGTGTGTGCGTGTGTGTGTGTGTGTGTGTGTGCATGTCCTTCCCTCGCTGTGTGTCTGTGTGTGTCCCCCTCACTGTGTGTGTGTGCATGTCCTTCCCTTGCTGTGTGTCTGCGGGTATCTCCCTCACTGTGTGTGTTTGCGTGTCCTTCCCTGAAAGTGTGTCTGCGAGTATCCCCCTCACTGTGTGTGTGTGCATGTCCTTCCCTGACTGTGTGTCTGCGAGTATCCCCCTCACTGTGTGTGCCTTGCTGTGTGTGTCCAAAATTTGCACCATCAGTGGATTGGCCATCATAAATTGACTGTAGTTCAGGTATATGTGGTTTAAGTAAGTTCACCACGAGAAACGCATGGTTTAATGTACAGGTAGAGGGGTCGGTCTCGGTCAGATGCTCTTCAGAGATTTGTAATGGACTGGCTGTGCCGAACGGCCTGGTTCCACGCTATGGCGATTCTATTCAGGTTATTGTACAGCCTTGTCAACCATCCCCGTCTCTTACACCTGGCCTGATCCCCAATATTCTCCTTAACACTGTAATCTCCTCCAGACTCTAAAACACTCCTTGCTGATGTAAGCTTCCTCGTTGTGTAATCCTCTCAGGTCTCTGCAGTAATCCTGATCTGTTGAACTCACTCCATGCCGGTGCCTCTCCCAATCCAGTTCCCACCAAACCCACTATCTATTTAACACCCTCCTCCCACCCTTGTCAAGTAAGCTCCTCCTGTGTCTCCACCATCTACCCATCTCCATAACCATGTCCACCTCTTACACCACTATCTGTTTAAACGTCACCCTCCCCTACAACTTCCTCCTGTTTGTGCTTTGCTCCCTTATCTGTGAAACTGTCTCCAACCAAAAGTGCTATCCCAATCTCAGAAACGAAATCCAGATTCCACAGCCTGCATAACCCCTAGAATCTAAGCCTTCCCTAAAATCCATTAACATCTCCAGTCACAACTACCCTGCATATTTCTGTTTGTTCTTCCAGTCGATACAAATATCTTTATCTCTGTAATCTACTCAGCTCCCTAAAACACTCCCTGTCGGTGATCCAGTCCTGTCCTACAAACATCCTTATCCCTGTAAACTTACCCATCCCTCCCAACATTCCCATCTCCATGAACTCCTGCAGGTCCTATAGCTCTCCACGTTTATGTTATCTCCTGTGGCTCTATGGTCCTTCTTCTCTGTGTAACCTCGTTCAGACCCCATACTCTCCAGCTTCCTGAATCCTCTTCCTGTATTGCAACCAAAACCACATGTTTCTGTAATATCCACCATTGCTTACACCCTCCCCAACTCAGTAACCTCTTGCAGTCCTAACAAAACACCTAAACTGTGAAACCTCTCATTTCCCTACGATCCTCCCTCCCTCCCTCCCTCCTCAAATGCTTTCATCACCATGAAACCTCACAATTACTGAAGCCTCCTTTTGGCACTGCAAACCTCCTAATGTCTGCAATATCCTCCTATCCTGATATCCCTCCCTATCTCTGTAACCCGCAACACCCTCCAGTTCCCTTCTGGGGAACATGGCAGAGGAGGGAAGATTAGTAGAGTCTGGACCATATTACGGAAGTAGAATTCTGGGAATTACAGATTTGGTCGAATGTCTGTGGTGTGCAGATTACTGGCGAGGACTCTAAAGACAGGATGTATGACTACTTGGAAAACCATAGTTAAATTAGCCACGGTCAGAATGGGTTTGTAAGGGGTCAGGTCATGCCTCACAAATCTTATTGAATTCTTTGAGAATATGTCACAATACGTTGATGCCTCATTTAAAAAAAGAAGGATGATTTTGGATACAGGGAAATCTGTGTGGATACAGGATTGGATACCCCAGAGTAGACAGAGTATGGCAGCAGATAGAAAGTATTGATTCTGGAGCTCAGTGACCAGTGGTGTTCTGTAACAATCAGCTCTGGGACTCTGCTCTTTGTGGATTTTGTAAATGATTTGGATGTGGATGTTGGAGAGTGGGTTAGTAAGTTTGCCAATAACATGAAGGTTGGTGGAGTGGTGGGGAATGTGGAGAGCTGTTGTCGTTTGCATTGGGACATTGACAGGACACAGAGCTGGGGTGGAAGTGACCGATGGAGTTCAAGCTGGAAAAGTCTAAAGTGATTAATTCTGGAAGGTCGAATTTGAATACAGAATAGAGGGTGAAAGGCAGAATACTTGGCAGTGCGGAGGAACAGAGAGATCATGGAGTCCATGTCCATAGATCCCTCAAGTTGCCACGCACATTGGTCGGGTTGTGAAAAAGGCATATGTTGTGTTGGCGTTCCTTAGCAAGGGGATTGATTTTAAGAGCCGTGAGGTTTTACTGCATCTTTTATAGCGTCCTGGTGAGACCACACGTGGAATATTGTGTTTCAGTTCTGGTCCCGTCTTTACAGGAAGGATGTGCAAGTTTTCGAGAGCGTACACAGGACATTTACCAGGATGCTGCCTGGAATGGAGGGCAGTTCTTATGAAGAAAGTTTGAGGGAGCTAAGGCTTTCCTCATGGGAGTGAAGAAGGGGGCGGGGCGACTTGGTAGAGGTGAACAAGATGATGAGAGGCACAGAGAGAGTGAATTGTCAGAGACCGTTCCTCCTATGGCATAAATGGCTATTACAAAGGGGTATAATTTTAAGGTGAATGGAGGATGGATATGAGGATACAGAATGGTAGGTGGTTGGAATGCACTGCCAATGGTGGGAGTAAAATTAGACACATTCGGGACATTTAATAGACTCTTGGACAGACACATGGATAATAGTAAAATGAAGGGTATGTAGGTTAGTTTGATCTTACAGTTGGATAAAAAGTTGGCATGAAATCATGGCCGAAGGGTCTTGGGCTGAACTGTTCTGTGTTCTACGTTCTGTCTGGTAAACTGGGTAATAAGCTCAGATCAGTGTAAGAGGATAGGGCATTCAGGAGGAGCTAGTGAACTCGATACAAAAATTACTTGATGGTAGGAGCCAGAGGGTGGAGGGGGCATGTTTTTTTTCTGACTGGAGGCATGTGACCAGCGGTGTAGTGGGACGCCTGTTGTTTGTAATTTGGATAAATGGTTTGGATGAAAATATTGATTTCCTGGCAAGTAAGCTTCATGGGTGACACTGACATTGGTGGTAAAGTGGTTAGTGGAGTAGATTATATATAATACAACAAGATTAACCGTATTGCTGGGATAGTGGGCTGAAGAATAGCGGATGGAGTTTAATTAGATAAATGTGAAGTGTGCCATTTTGGTGAAACAATCCAGGGTGGGACTTGTACAGTTAATGTTCAGACCCTGGGTAGTGTTGTCAGTCAGTGACGCAGGGATGCAGCTAGACAGTTCTTTGAATGTGGTGTCACTGGCAGACAGGCTGGTGAAGCAGGCCTTTGGGATGGTTCCCTTCATTGGGGAGAGCATTAAGAGTAAGAGATGGGATGTCATGTTGTATCTGTACAAGGCATTGGTGGGGCCACCATTAAAACATTGTTGATCAGGAGGAAGAACTCATGGGGTTCACTTACCTCCTTTAGGGAAGAACATTAAATATTCTAACCTGGTCTGGCTAACATGTGACTCCAGACCCACAGCAATATGGCTGACTCTGAGCTACCCTCTGGGTAATTAGCAGTTGGGTCAAAGAATGTTAGTCCAATCAGTGATACCCACATCCCATGAATGAATAAATAAAAATGCATGTGTCCCTCCCTACCTCTGCAAACCCCTCCAGCTACAGCAATCTTTACTGGCTTTGTAACACCATTCAGACCCTGACCACTCTCTGTAACACTCTCACCACCTCCAGCACCTTCACCTCTCCCTGTTACTATCGTGTCAATAAACCCTGACCATGGTTCCCCTTCCCAAAGCCCTCCTCCTGCGAGCAGACCCATTCCAATCCATTAACATTTACTCCCAAAGCACTCTCTCACTTCAGGATTTTAAATACTTTTTGGCGATCTTGTCAGCCTCATAATCTAGTATGATCCCTTTTGTCCTGAGTGAGGGATCTGTGGGAATCTCTTGCTGAGGTTTTTACTGCTTCAATGGAGTATCCTTTTGTTGAGTGATTTACACTGTTCCTTCAAATGGTTTCCACTGTTTATTTACAGGCACATATTTCAGTCTGTTTAGCCTGTTTATCTTGCTCAGTTCTCCTCTCCAACCCATGTAATTGGCTGTTTTTGTTTCTAGTTGTAGCTTGTCCTTTCTGTGATTCACTTTAAATCTTTATATTTCTTTAAAATGCACTTTATCACAATTTCCCAGATGATCTCTCCAGGTGACATTACTCATTCATTAAGTTTCATTACACGGTCGCTTTGCGATAGTTATGTCCCTTAACAGTTGCACAATGTGTTTTTCAAAGAAACACTGAAAAAAAATTCTCTGAACTCCTTCCAATATCAATGCAGACCATGTGATTGCCCCAGATTATACAAATATTGAAGTTTTCCAAAATTATAACAATGCCTTTGTTTAAAAGTTCCAATGTGTTCCTGGTTAATGCAGTGATGAGCAATGAAATACTGTTCGGTGTCTAAAACTGTACTGCTGCTTGTGTCCTTGGTAAGTACTGGCCAGGATTTACATTCAGACCGACTCTACTTCATGATCTGAGGCCAAATGTTTTCTCTGTAATGCCTTTGTTATCCATTATTGTTAGCGTTGCCCAGTTTGACTGAGTTTGCACAAGATTGTGAACCACTGAATATTGTTGTTCACCCTGTATCCATGTCTCCCTGCTGTCTAAATCTCTTTTATCTCTGTGTCACAAATCCATCGACCGTATTGCAGCAACGTTGTCCATTAAAAAAAACATAATTTACTCTCTTCCACAATTTCCTGTCACAAGCCAATTTCCTGATATACAATTTTAGTTAAACACTGTCCCATCCTATTCTTTTCTGCTGGTCTTCAGTCACATTCCCAAGCTGCTCCCATACTTCACCTTTTTTCTCTTTGGATTTGGGATGCTCCTTTCACCTGATACCGGTTCCTGCATCCTCTCTGTCAGTTTAAAGCCCTCTCCATAAACATACCGACATGGTTGGCCGGGACACTGGTCCCAGCACGGTTCCAGTGGGACGATCCTAATGGATTTTTTAAGAATCAGGTATGGGATGTGGGTGTCTCTGGCTGACCTGCCTTTCTTGCCCAGCCCTAGCTGCCCTTGAACTGAGTAACTTGAACAGCCATTTCAGAGGGTAATTGAGAGGCAAACACTTTGCTGTCGGTATGTCATGCAGACCACGTGAGGATGAGCAGATGCCCTTCTCTAAGGGACAGGTGTTTGGATTTGTTGTACATCAGTAATGGTTTCATACTTATTTGTGGATTGTTAATTTTTTAAAAAATTATTAATTTCAAATGTCTGCTTTTCAGATGGCGGGATTCAATCCTGCCTCCCCTGAACATTAGCTGTGGTTTTGGATACATTCTCTCGCAATAATACCACTAGGCCATTACTTCACCTGCTCACTGGGTGCTCATTCCTGAGCACTGATACCAGGGCCTCATGAAGCTAAACCCATTCTTCCAACATGACTGTGTGATCCTGACATCTTCCAGCAATCTGGGACTATTACTTAATATCACTCCATTTTCCAGATCTCTGTGGGACTCAGTGCCATTCTCCATGTGTAACCCTCACTGCATCTGTTTAATTTCCCATTCTGTCTATTTCTCTGTCTGCTGTAGCTATTCAGGAAAGTCCTGACTCAATAGCCTTCCAGCTGCTGGGTGGATCGTCCATCACCTCATTGAACACAGTTGCTGCCAGAGAGAGACAAAGGGAAAGGAGATCTGGAGCCTTCAATAAATCCTGTAGTGAGGTAAGGTCTCCCACAGTGCACAGAGAAAAGGACAATGAGACGGCTCCAAACATCTGTTAACACAACATGACACAGTTACAGTGCTGGAGGGGAGCACAATACACACACACACACAGACACACACACACACAGACACACACACACACACACACACACACACACACACACACACACACACCCACACACACACACACACACACACACACACACACACACACACACACACACACACACACACACACATACCCCAGGCTCAGTCACCACCCCAATAAAAGTTCTGTTGTACTAAGACTCACTACTCTGCAACACTGTATCTGTGGCATGTCTTGTCGTCCAGTGTCTTCAATAATTTTTAATTCCTATAACAGATCCTATCGCTGTCACCTCCTCCCTTCCCGATAGTCCCTCCACGTATTTGAAATGTACTGCATTCCAGACTACCATCCCTATCCCTGTGACTTGCTTCAGTGTCTACAACATGCCTTATCTCGGTAGTCTATTCCTCCAATAAGGTTAAAACAAGGACTGCAGATGCTAGAAACCAGAGTCTAGACTGGAGTGGTGCTGGAAAAGCACGGCAGATCAGGCAGCATCCGAGGAAAAGGAAAATTGACGTTTCAGGCAAAAGCAGTTCATCAGGAATAGAGGCAGGGTGCCTGCAGAGTGAAGAGATAAATGAGAGGGGGTGGGATGCGGAGAAAGTAGCATAGAGTACAATAGGTGAATGGGGTGGGGAAGAAAGTGATAGGTCAGAGAGGAGGGTGGGGGAAGGTAGCCATGAGTATAATGGGTGAATGGGGGAGGGGATGTGGGTAATTGGTCAGAGAGGAGGGTGGAGTGGATAGGTGGGAAGGGAGATAGGCCTTTAGGACATGTCATGAGGGCGGGGCTGAGCTGGAAATCTGGAGCTGGGGTGAGGTGTGGGAAGGGGAAATGAGGAAACTGTTGAAGTCCACATTGATGCCCTGGGGTTGAAGTGTTCCGAGGCGGAAGGTGAGGCATTTTTCCTCCAGGTGTCGGGTGGTGAGGAAGCGGCGGTGGAGGAAGCCCAGGACCTGCATGTTCTCGGCAGAGTGTGAGGGGGCGTTGAAATGTTGGGCCACAGGGCAGTGGGGTTGATTGGTGCCAGTGTCCCAGAGATGTTCCCTAAAGCACTCTGCGAGGACGTGTCCAGTTTCCCCAATATAGAGGAGACTGTTAGGGACCAACGGATACAATAAATGATATTGGTGGATGTGCAGGTAAAACTTTGGATGTGGAAGGCTCCTTTGCGGCCTTGGATAGTGGTGAGGGAGGAGGTGTGGGCGCAGGTTTTGCAATTTCTGCAGTGGCAGGGGAAGGTCCCAGGAAGGGAGGGTGGGATTTTGGGGGGCGTGGACCTGACCAGGTAGCCACTGAGGGAATGGTCTTTGCGGAAGGCAGAAAGTGGTGGGGAGGGAAATATATCCCTGGTGGTAGGGTCTGTTTGGAGGTGGCAGAAATGTCGGTGGATGATTTGGTTTATGCGAAGGTTCGTAGGGTTGAAGGTGAGCACCAGGGGTGTTCTGTTCTTGTTATCGTTGGAGGGATGGGATCTGAGGGCGGAGGTGCGGGATGTGGACGAGATGCGTTGGAGTGCATCTTTTACCAAGTGGGATGGGAAATTGTGATCTCGAAAGAAGGAGGCTATCTGGTGTGTTCTGTGGTGGAACTGGCCCTCCTGGGAACAGGTACGGCGGAGGCGGAGGAATTGGGAATACGGGTTGGTAATTTTGCAGGCGGTAGTCTGGGAAGAGGTGTAATCTAGGTAGCTGTGGGAGTCGTTAGGTTCATAGAAATGTCGAGTGTCAAGTCGGTTGTCATTAATGGGGATGGAGAGGTTCAGGAAGAGGAGGGAGGTATCAGAGATGGTCCAGGTAAATTTAAGGTCAGGGTGGAATGTGTTGGTGAAGTATATGAATTGCTCAAACTCCTCGAGGGAGCACGAGGTGGTGCCAATGCCGTCATCAATGTAGCGGAGGAAGACGTGGGGAGTGGTGCCATTGTAACTACGGGAGTTGGCTATTCTACGTAGTTAACAAAGAGACAGGCATAGCTGGGGCCCATACGGGTGCCCATGGCTACCCCTTTGGTCTGGAGGAAGTGGGAGGATTGGAAGGAAAAATTGTTAAGGGTGAGGCCAAGTTCAGCCAAACGAATGAGAGTGTCGGTGGAAGGGTACTGTTGTGGACGTCGGGAGAGGAAGAAATAGAGGGCTTGGAAGTCCTGATCATGGAGGATGGAGGTGTAGAGGGTTTGGATATCCATGGTGAAGATGAGGCGTTGGAGGCCAGGGAAACGGAAGTCTTGGAGGAGTGGAGGGTGTGAGAGGTGTCTCGGACGAATGTGGGGAGTTCCTGGACTGGGGGATTGGACAATGTTGAGGTAGGCAGACATGAGTTCGGTGGGGTAGGAGCATGCTGAGACAATGGGTCGGCCAGGGTGGTCAGGCTTGTGGACCTTGGGAAGGAGGTAGAACCGGACAGTGGGGGATCCCGGACAATGAGGTTGGAAGCTGTGGGTGGGAGATCTCCTCCTGAGGTGATGAGGTTCTGTATGCTCTGGGAGATGACGGTTTGGTGATGGGAGGTGGGTCATGGTAGAGGGGGTGGTAGGAGGAGGTGTCTTTGAGTTGGCATCATCGCTTCAGCGGTGTAGAGGTCAGTGCACCAGACTACCACTGCACTCCCTTTATCAGCTGGTTTGATGGTGAGGTCGGTATTGGAGCAGAGGGAATGGAGGGCTGTACGTTGTGAGGGTGAGAGGTTGGAGTGGGGGAGGGGGTAGAAAGGTAGAGGCGGTTAATGTCTCAGCGGCAGTTGCAAATGAAGGCAGGTAATAGGCCAGCACGGGGTGTCCAGGTGGATGGAGTGTATTGGAGGTGAGCAAAGGGGTCCTCGGAAGGTTGGTGGGAGTCTTGATTGTAAAAGTAATCTCGGAGGCGGCAGAAGAAGTGTTCAATGTCACATGCGTGTATTAAATTAATTGATGTGTGGACGGAGGGAGATAAAGGTGACGCCTTTACTGACGACTGATCATTCGTCCTCAGTGAGGGGGAGGTCAGGGGAATGGTGAAAACTCGGCAGGACTGGGAGCTGGGACCTGGCGTAGGTGTGGAACTGTGGGAGGGAACTGAGCCTGTAACTGGAGTGGGTGTGGTTTTGGGGGAATGGGGGTGGAGTCATGAGCAGGGGTGATGTTCCCCTCAGGATTCTGGGGGCAGGGATGGTGATGGTGAGAGCTGGGGGTGGTGTCAGCAGAATGCAAGTGCGCGGCGTTGGTGGGGGCGGAAGTAGTGGCAAACACGGCAGTAGGCGTGTGCAGAAGTCACTGAGTGTGTGATATCAGCGATGATGTGAGGGGCGGAAGTGATGTCACGTGTGGTGTGTGAGGAATTGTTCGGGGCAGAAATGGCATTTACTTTATTTTAAACAATAATTGCCTGTCACAAATCTATTTAAGAATGTAGTATTTTAATTAAACTCAGTCCCTTACTGTTTCTTTCTGTTGGTCTTCATCCACATCTCCATGGTGTTCCAATATTTCACCCTTTCTCTTTGGACTTGGGCATTTCCATTCACCTGAGACATGTCCCCCTTCTCATCTGTGTCCGTTTATAGAACACTGCGTAATCTGGTACTAGAGGAGCCTATCCCAATAAAATAGCTCAGTCCTCCCTAAGACTGGGAGCAGTGCTCACTGGTCAGAAGCACTTCTGATGATACCATTGTGTGATCCTGATACATTCCTGCACTCAGTCTCTCTCCATGTGATATCCCTCACTGCGTGGGTCTAATTACTGCCTCTGTCAGTGTCTCTCGCTTTTGCAGCTTCTCCACATCCTGAGCCAACAGCATTCTCCACTCCAGAGAGACGCAGCAGAACAGGACAGCAATTGACACTGGGAATTTCCAGATCTCTGTGGGACTCAGTGCCATTCTCCATGTGTAACCTTCATTGCATTAGTCTGACTTCCCATTCTGTCTACTTCTCTGCCTCCTGTAGGTATTCCTGATGTCCCTGACTCAGCAGAATTCCCAATTCCTGTCTCACCTATCACCACATTGAAGACAGTCGGTCAGCCAGAGAGAGATGGAGAGGGAGATCTGGAGCCTTCAGTAAATCCTGCAGCCGGTAAGATCACTCACAGTAAACAGCACAGGGAGGAGTTAGTGGACTTTAATTCAAACCCTGAGGGCATGATGTAGGAACAATGCTGGGCAAGGAACATGAGAACATTCTCAGGCTTCATTATCACTATCTTGTCTGTAAATTCATCTGTTCCACAGAACCGTCCCTATGTCTGTCAGTTTCTCCATTGTCTGTTTCATCGATACCACTTCCCCTATCTCTATCAGCCCCTACAATCCTGCCTATCCCTGTAAGCTCCTCCTTCCACTACAACTCTCAAAGTCTCTGCCTTTTCCTTTAATCCCAGGTTCTGTCACATCTCTCCTTATCTGTGAAAAACAACTCTTCAGTTCCTTATGCCGTCCTGGTCAGTGTAGTCCTTTGCAGACCTGAAAAACCTTCCTGTCTTTGTGACTTTTTTGAACTCCTACTACCTTCATGATCTCTGTAAATTTCCCAGTCACGACAACAAAAAAGCTCTGTTCCTTAGTAACCTCCTCCAGCTGTTAGACTCCTCCTTGTCTCTGCGCACAAAGCAGAGTGTCCCTGCTTCTCTCATAAATTAGTTTCTGCATTTCTAATGATGACTATGAACTCTTCCTGTCTCCAAATCGCACTCAGTCTTTGTAAACTCTGCTGGTCCCGATTGATGGAATTTTCTTCAGTAACTACAAACCTTTATACCTTTAATCTCCTCCAGACGCGACCACACAGTTTATTTCTATACCCTCCATGAGTGATGGAGTCACAGAGGTGTACGTATGGAAACAGACCCTTCGTTCCAACCTGTCCATGCTGAGCAGATATCCCAACCCAATCTAGTCCCACAGGCCAGCACCCGGCCCATATCCCTCCAAACCATTCCTATTCATATACCCATCCAAATGCTTTTTAAATGTTGCAATTATATCAGCCTCCACCACATCCTCTGACAGCTTGTTACATACGTGTACCACCCTTTGCGTGAAAAAGTTGCCCCTTAGGTCTCTTTTGTATCTTCCCCCTCTCACTCTAAACTTATGCCCTCTAGTTCTGGACTCCCCGACCCCAGGGAAAAGACTTTGTCTATTTATCCTATCTATGCCCCTCATAATTTAGTAAACCTCTGTAAGGTCACCCCTCAGCCTCCGACGCCACAACCCCAGCCGATTCAGCCTCCCTCTAGAGCTCAACCCTGGCAACATCCTTGTAAATCTTTTCTGAACCCTTTCAAGTTTCACAACATTTTTCTGATAGGAAGGAGACCAGAATTGAACAAAATATTCCAACAGTGGCCTCACCAATGTCCTGTATAGCCGCAACATGACCTCCCATCTCCTGGACTCAATACTCTGACCAATAAGGGAAAGCGTACCAAACGCCTCCTTCACTATCCTATCTTTCTGCGACTCCACTTTCAAGGTGCTATGAACCTTCACTCCAAGGTCTCTTTGTTCAGCAACACACCCTAGGACCTTACCATTATGTGTATAAGTCCTGCTAAGATTTGCTTTTCCAAACTGCAGCACCTCGAATTTATCTGAATTAAACTCCATCTGCCACTTCTCAGCCCATTGGCCCATCTGGTCCAGATCCTGTTGGAAACTGAGAAAACCCTCTTTGCTGTCCACTACACCTCTAATTTTGGTGTCATCTGCAAACTTACTAACTCTACCTCTTATGCTCGCATCCGAATCATTTATGTAAATGACAAAACGTCGAAGTCCCAGCACCGATCCTTGTGGCATTTCACTGGTTACAGGCCTCCAGTCTGAAAAACAACCCTCCACCACCACTCTCTGTCTTTTACCTTTGAGCCAGTTCTGTATCCAAATGGCTAGTTTTACCTGTATTCCATGAGATCTAACCTTGCTAATCAGTCTCCAATGGGAACCTTGTTGAATGCCTTACTGAAGTCTATGTAGATCACATCTATTACTCTGAGTCATCAATCTTCTTTTCTACTTCTTCAAAAAACTCAATCAAGTGTGGGGGATATGATTTCCCACGCACAAAGCCATGCTCACTATCCCGCATCAGTCTTTACCTTTCCAAATGCATGTACATCCTGTCCCTCAGGATTTCCTCCAACAACTGGCCCACCACTGAGGACAGGCTCACCGGTCTATAGTTCCCTGGCTTGTCTTTACCACCTTTCTTAAACAGTTGCACCACTTTTGCCAACCTCCAATCTTTTGGCACGTCACCTGTGATTATTGATGATACAAATATCTCAGCAAGAGGCCCAGCAATCACTTCTCTAGCTTCCCACAGAGTTCTCGGGTACACCTGTTCAGGTCCTGGGGAGTTATCCACCTTTAACCGTTTCAAGGCATCCAGCACTACTTCCTCTGTATCTGGACATTTTCCATGATATCGCCATCGATTTCCCTACAGTCTATATCTTCCATATCCTTTCCACAGTAAATGCTGATGCAAAATATTCATTTAGTATCTGCCCCATTTTATGTGGCTCCACACAAAGGCCGCCTTGCTGACATTTCAGGGGCACTATTCTCTCCCTAGTTACCCTTTGTCCTTAATATATTTGTAAAAATCCTTTGCATTCTCCTTAATTCTATTTGCCAGAGCGATCTCATGTCCCCTTTTTGCCTTCCTCATTTCCCGCTTAAGAATACTCCAACTTCCTTTATACCCGTCTAAGGATTTACTCGATATATCCTATCTACACCTGACATATGCTTCCTTCTTTTTCTTAACCAAACCCTCAATTTCTTTAGTCATCCAGCATTCCCTATACCTACCAGCCTTCCTCTACACTCTGACAGGAATATACTTTCTCTGAATTCTTGTCATGTCATTTCTGAAGGCTTCCCATTTTCCAGTCGTCCTTTTACCTGCGAACATCTGCCTCCAATCAGCTTTCGAAAGTTCTTGGCTAGTACCGTCAAAATTGGCCTTTCTCCAATTTAGAACTTCAACTTTTAGATCTGGTCTATCATTTTCCATCACTATTTTAAAACAAATAGAATTATGGTCGCTGGTCCCAAAGTGCTCCCCCACTGACACCTCAGTCACCTGTCCTGCCTTATTTCCGAAGAGTAGGTCAAGTTTTGCATCTTCTTTAGTAGGTACATCCACATACTGAATCAGAAAATTGTCTTGTACACACTTAAGAAATTCCTCTCCATCTAAACCGTTACACAATGGCAGTCCCAGTCAATGTTTGGAAAGTTAAAATCCCCTACCATACCTACCCTATTATTCTTACAGATAGCTGAGATCTCCTTACAAGTTAGTTTGTCAATTTCCCTTTGACTACTGGGGGGTCGATAATACAATCCTAATAAGGTGATCATCCCTTTATTATTTCTCAGTTCCACCCAAATAACTTCCCTGGATGTATTTGTGGGAATATCCTCCTTCCGCATAGCTGTATTGTTATCCGTTATTATAAATGCCACTCCCCCTCATCTCTTGCCTCCCTTTCTATCCTTCCTGTAGCATTTGTATCCTGGAACATTAAGCTGCCAGTCCTGCCCATCACTGAGCTATGTTTCTGTAATTGCTATGCGATCCCAGTCCCATGTTCCTAACCATGCACTGAGTTAATCTGCCTTCCCTGTTAGGCCCCTTGCATTGAAATAAGTGCAGTTTAATTTATTAGTCCTACCTTGTCCCTGCCTGCCCTGACTGTTTGACTCCCTTCTATTCTCAGCTGGACCCGTCTCAGATCGAGCTCCCAAAATCCTCCCTGTGATTGTTATCACGGCCCATCCCTGCATTCCTCCAAAATCCCTATAAAGTCCTCCCATTCCTAAAACCCACCCTGTATCTGTCACCAGTTCCAGCTTCCACAACCCTCCCTATCTCTGTACGACACCACCACCCCCCACACCCCTGTCCCAGTTACTACAGCCCACTGTATCACTAAATGCCAGTAGTCACTATAATATCAGAGTAAGGTGTGAAAGCAGGAATACTGTACTGGGTTAGATGATCAGTCGTGATCATATTGAACGGTGGGACTGACTCTGTGGTCAAATGGCCGATAACTGCTCTTCTTTCCTGTGCTTCTCTATAAACTTACTATCTATTTAACCTCCTTTAGTCCCCACAGCCCTCCCTATCTCTATAACTCCTTCAGTCCCCACGACTCTTCCTATCCATATAACCGAATCATTCCCCACAAACCTCCCTAACTCCATAATCTCCAAAAGGTCCCACGACCCTCCCTATCTCCATAATCTCATCCTGACCCAACAACCCTCCCGTTCAGAGTAACCTCCTTCAATCCCCATGATCCTCCTGATCTGTGCAACCTCCTTCAGGCCCAACAGCCCTGCAGATCTCTTTGGCCCCTTTCAGGCCCCACATCACTCCCTATCTCCATAATGTTCTTCAGTCACCACTGCACTCTCTGTATCCATAATCTCATACAGTCCCCACATCACTCCCTATCTCCATAATGTCCTTCAGTCCCCACTACCCTCCTTATTTCCAAAACATCTATTACCTGTTGAAACAGTAAGCTACAGTTTTCAGATTGATAAGCATGAACTCCCATAACCCTTTCTGCTGCCAGTCTGAAACCAAACAGTGTTAGCCTGACAGTAGGTCGGGAGCTGAAATATGTTTGTTAGGATATGTCAATGATCAATACCGGACCTTTAGAAACACTTTTAATAAAAGGAGAATGTGTTTTCGAGCCTGTTGGATTTTATTTTTATTGGTGGGAATATAAATAGCAGAATAGATACAGTTGTAGGGGCGGTTGTACCGAGGATACGGTTTATTTGAATATTCAGAAACCTTTACAGAGAATAGGGCACCATAACTGTCAGGAGGTGGGTGAGATATTAGACAAAATAGTGTTGTCAGAATTTACTGTGGAGAAAGACATGGAAGCTCGGGAACGTGGGGAAATAAATAGCGATGTCTTGGAAAGAATCCTCATCAGAGAAGAAAAAGTGCTGGAATCTTAAAACAAATAAAGCTAGATCAATCCTCAGTAGCTCATTAGGTCTAACCTTGAATATTCATGGGAAGCTCGGGAAGAGATTGCAGTGTCCCTAATAGAGATATTTATATTATCAACAGACACAATGAGTTACCGGAAGACTGGAGGGTGGCTAATATTGTTCCATCACTTAAGGTCTGCAGGAAAAAGCCAGGAAATCACAGCCCAGTGAGCCAGTGCTGGGTGAGTTGTTGGAGCAGATTTTGAGAGAAAGGAGCTACATATATTTGGAAAGGCAAGGGCTGATTAGAGATAGTCAGCATGGCTTTGTGAGTGGTAAACCGTGTTTCACAAATCGGATTGACTCTTCGAGGAGTTGACCAAGCTATAGATTAAGGCGGAGCAGTCAGCGTTGTCTACGTGAACTTCAGCAAAGCATTTGACAAGGTTCCAAGGGATGTAGAACATCTCGTCAAGAGGAAGAAGGAAGCTAACTTAAGTTTGAGGAACCAACGATCAGAAGCACGGCTCTGGAGAGTTACATGGGGCAGCACGGTGGCTCAGTGGTTAGCACTGCTGCCTCACAGCACTAGGGACGCGATTTCAATTCCAGCCCCAGGCGACTGTCTGCGTGGAGTTTGCACATTCTCTCCATGTCTGCGTGGGCTTCCGACAGGTACTCCGGTTTCCACCTGCAGCCCAAAGATGTGCAGGTTAGGTGAATCAGCCATGCGTTGTTCAAGAAAGAGAATAGAGATAATCCTGGGAATCACAGACCTGTCAGTCTTCTGTCTGTGATGTGCCGATTATTGGAGAGGACTCTAAGAGACAGGATTCATGATTCCTTGGAAAACCATAGTTTGATTAGAGGAAGTCATCATGGCTTTGCAAGGGACAGGTCATGCCTCAGAAATCTTATTGAATCCTTTGAGAATGTGACAAAACACATTTATGGCTCATTGAGAAAGTACAGAGCATGGGATACAGGGAAACCTGCCTGTCTGGATACAGGATTCCTTGCCCATAGAAGACAGAGGGTGATGACAGATGGAAATCATTCAGCCTGGAGCTCAGTGACCAGTGGTTTGCTGCAGGGAGAGGTCAAAAAATCTCTGTTCTTTGTGATTTTATGAATGACTTGGATGTGTGAGTGGAAGAGTGGGTAATTAAGTTTGCCAATGACACGAGGGTTGGTGGAGTGGTGAATAGTGTGGATGTCGGCTGGAGGTTGCAATGGGACATTGACAGGATGTAGAGCTGGGCTGAGAAGTGGCAGATGAAGTCAAATGAGGAAAAGTGTGATGTGATGCATTTTGGAAGATGATGTAGGGGGTAGTAAATGCGTGGAGATTACTATGCTTGTGTGTGTGTATCTTTGGGAACAACACCCGACTTTGCAAATTTGAATGAAAAAGTTTTGGACAGACTCCTCCGTGTCTTTGTTCCTGGGAAGGGAAATAAAAAGTGCCGTAGATGGGGCTGGACAGCCACTTATCTCGCACAATTGGGGGCTCCTCCGGGATGAATTAATTATTGCCGGGGCGGGGGGGGGGGGCAGTCTCTTCGGCTCACGGATCAAGCCTGATTACAACAAAGACGCGTCTAGTATATATTTATACTTCTCACTGATCAGCTTGGTCCGTCGGCCGTCGGCCAAGAGAGGACGTGACCCGGCTCATTTAAAAATAATTTTGAATCCTGGAAAAGGAACACACGGACGAGTGCTGGGACGACCGGTTAGTGACTATACACGGGGGTACACACATTTAAAAAGGCCAGACAACTCCGTGCACGGATCAAGGTAAGAGATTTTTTTGTTCTTCCTTGTTGGCCGCGTGGTTTTGATGGTCATCTGTGAAAACGCTTTGGGCGTTTAAGACTAGGACTGAAGATAAACCACGGGAAATTGTGGTTTTGACGGTCATCTGTGAAAACGCTTTGGGCGTTTAAGACCAGGACCGAAGATAAACCATGGGAAATCAGACTTCTAAGGAAAAGTCAGGGAAGACTGCAAATGGGAAAGAAATACCCCCCGATAGTCCATTAGGTCGGAAGTTAAGTCTATGGACGGACAGTAGTAGAACGAAGGACTTAAAGAAAGAGACCATGATAAAATATTGTTGTTTTATATGGACCAAAGAACCTATCCGCGCCCCCTCGGTAGTTTGGCCCGAGTATGGGTCTGATGAAGACAGGGTGTGTCAAATCCTAAATGTATATGTTAACAGAAAACAACCGTTTGACCCAGAGGAGAGCAAATATGCCGCCTCCTGGTTGGCAGGCGACGGCAAGAGTCCCACGCGTCTCTATCCTCTGATTCCCCAAACAGACCCGAGGAAGCCCCAGAAGTCTTGGGACATCCTCACCGACGGTTTGCCACCGTCTGCCCCGCCGCCGTATATACCACCCGCGCACGACCAGGCGTCCAGCGCGGACCTCCCTCCTGCGACGGATAATTCCGAGTCCCAGCAGTCTACGACCAGTGAAGAAGGGACTGCTGGGGGCTGCACAGGAGGGGGCGCAGAACTCACCCCAGGCACTAGGAAATCAGTCCGACTCGAGATGCGTAGAGGTCGAGAAGAGGGATTGAGAGCTGGGAGGAATGACAATATTGAACAGCTGAACCCCTTACGAGAGGTGCCGTTTGGGAACGAACGGACCGGGTTCGTAGTACAACCTTTAAATTCTGGGGATATCCGGCAACTCCGTAATGAACTACCCCGTCTACTGGACGACCCCGTCAGTGTGGGAATACAACTGGACCAATTTCTGGGGCCCAGTATATACACATGGGCTGAACTGCAGGCCATGATGAGAATACTATTTAATTACGATGAAATTGTTATGATCCGGAATAGTGCAATGGCCATTTGGGATAGGGAGCATCAGGACGGCCCTCAGCGTGGAGAGCAGAAGTACCCCTTAGAGGACCCCCGGTGGGATCATAACGACGCGGGGGGACGGGCCAATATGACAGTCCTCAGAAGCCTTATAATCAGGGGGATCCAAACCTGCGTGCCCAAACAGCGGAATTTAGCGAAAGCATTTGAAGTTGGACAGAAAAAGGATGAATCCCCGAGTGAGTTTTTAGACCGTTCGCGGGAGTCCATGCGAAAGTATTCAGGTTTAGACCCCGATGGGGAAATAGGCAAGAGCATGCTTAAGGTGCACTTTGTGACTAAGTCATGGCCTGACATTCAGAAGAAATTACAGAAAGTGGAGGATTGGGCTGAAAAGGATGTTGCAGAATTATTACGGGAAGCACAGAAGGTGTACGTTCAGAGGGATGTAATAAGGGAGAAACATAAGACAAAAATGATGGTGGCAGCCGTACGGGAAGCTTGTAAGTCCACCGGAATGGGGGAGGGATATTATGGGGTGGAAAGAGGAACGTCGAAGAAAAGTTGGAGAGGGAGAGAAGCGAGACGGGGCAGAAGTGAGAGAGGAGGATCTTATGGAATTGAGCGCCCTCACAAGGCCGGATGTTACCATTGCGGGAGACTGGGACACTTCAAAAGGGATTGTCCCGAGTTTAAAAGGGAAAGAGAAGGGATGTATGAAATGGAGTGTGAACAAATGGATTAGGGAAGTCAGGGGAGGATCAGAACACGGTCCTACCAAGAACCTCTGGTAAATTTACGGGTGGGCCCATTTAGACAAGATTTTACCTTCTTAGTTGACACAGGCGCTGGCAGGTCCTCAATTCCCCTCCATCCGAGGGGGGTTGGCTTCCAAGCTAAAACATTAAACATTTCAGGAGTTAAGGGTGGGGTTTTTAATGCGAAAATATTCGAACCACAACCCTTGCGGCTGGAGGAGGAGGAGCTCCAGGTGGAACTCCTTCACCTCCCCCATCTTCCCTATGGGTTGTTGGGACGGGATTTGATAGTCCGTTTCGGATTGCGAATAGAAGTGGGAGAAGAGGAAGAATTAGCCGTTACCATGTCATACCTTAGTGAGTCCCGATTGACAGAGATAGACCCTAGGGTTTGGGTCGCCAAAGGGAACCGGGGGGGACTCGCAATTCGACCTGTGGAGGTAAAATTAAAGCCCCAGAGCCCCGACGTCAGACTGCGCCAATACCCCATCTATTGGGAAGGGAGGCAGGGCCTGAAGACAGTTATGGAAGACCTAATAAAAGATGGATTGGTAGAGTCCTGTATGTCACGATACAATTCCCCCATCCTGCCGGTCCGGAAATCGGATGGGAGCTACCGAATGGCCCAAGACCTAAGGGAAGCAAATAAAATTGTCCAAGTATGGCACCCTGTGGTACCAAACCCATACACTATTCTGGGGCGAATCCCCCCGGACCACGGCTGGTTTAGTGTTATTGACTTAAAGGATGCCTTCTGGGCGTGTCCCCTGGACAAGGACAGGAGGGATCTTTTTGCTTTTGAATGGGAGGATCCTAATACTGGCAGAAAACAACAGTACAGGTGGACCGTACTCCCCCAAGGATTCACTGAGTCCCCGACTCTGTTCGGGCAGATTCTGGAACAATTATTGGAGGGGCTAACCTTGTCCCCGGCCCTTAAGCTTATACAATACGTGGACGATCTCCTTTTATCCGGACCGGCGGAGGAGGACGTTCTACTTGGGACTAATGCCCTGTTAAATTACCTAGCTGAGAAGGGGTTAAGAGTGAGCCAGAAGAAGCTCCAATATGTCGAGAAAGAGGTTAAGTACCTGGGACACTTGATAAGCCAGGGACAGAAACGAATAAGTCCGGAAAGAGTGCGGGCAATAATCGAACTCGGCCTCCCAACGACCAAGAGGGAGTTGCGGAAGTTCTTGGGACTCTTAGGGTATTGTCGGTTATGGATAGACGACTATGCCCCCCTTACTAAAGACTTGTACCTAAAACTCATTGAGGAGGCACCCAACAGAATAAAATGGGAGGAGGAGGACAAAAAGTTAATTGAAATCCTAAAAGCAAAATTGATGGCCGCACCTGTTTTAAGCTTGCCGGATTTTAGTAAGACATTTCGCCTCTTTGTGAACTCCAGAAAGGGAACCGCTCTTGGAGTATTGACCCAGGACTGGGGGGGGAAAAGGAAGCCCGTGGCTTTCCTGTCAAAAATTCTGGATCCAGTCTCCCGAGGGTGGCCGGAGTGTGTCCAAGCGGTGGCAGCCACGGCAAAGCTGGTAGAGGAAAGCAGGAAGTTGACTTTTGGGGCCCCCTTGACAGTCACTACTCCCTACCAGGTTAGAACTATCCTGAATCAGAAGGCCGGGAGGTGGCTGACTGACTCGAGAATTCTGAAATATGAAGCCATATTGTTAGACCGAGAAGACCTCCGAATAGAAGTCGGGGGCTGCCAGAACCCGGCGGACTTTCTTTGGAAAGGGGAAGGCGAGGAGGAACTGGAACACTGCTGTTCAGACATAATAGAGTACCAGAGTAAAGTGAGGGAAGATCTGAGGGATACCCCCTTACATGCAGGAAGGCGGTGGTACATTGATGGGTCCTCTCGAGTGATAGATGGGAAGAGACACAACGGTTATGCAGTCATTAGTGAGACTGGTTGGGAATTAGTGGAAAGTGGACGGCTACCGAATGCCTGGTCCGCACAAACGTGCGAATTGTACGCCTTGCACCGGGCTCTGAGGAATTTAAAGGAATAGCCGGGACAATCTACACTGACTCTAAGTATGCCTTTGGGGTAGTACACACCTTTGGTAAGATCTGGAAAGAAAGGGGAATGATAAATAGTAGAGGAAAGGAGTTGGTCCACGAGGAACTAGTAGCCATGATCTTGGAGGATTTGTTGCTGCCACAAGAGATTGCTGTAGTACATGTGAAAGGACACCAGAAAGACGATAAAATAGAGACCCTGGGGAATCAATTGGCAGATGAACAGGCAAAATTGGCTGGGATGGGGAAGGAAGTAATAAACTGCCTGGTAAGGATTCCACAGATATCCGAAATTACCGAAGTGCCCACGTTTACTGACAAAGAAGAAACTCTTCTCGCGTCTCTGGGGGGTACAAAGGATAGGGAAGGCAAGTGGACCTTACCCGATAGCCGCCAGCTACTAAATCGACCGCTGACGCGGGACATTATTGCCCGTTTACACCAAGGGGGTCACTGGGGCGCCCAGGCACTGTGTGATGCCTTCCTGCGCCGATATGCTCACCCTGGTCTGTACACGGTAGCCAAGCAGGTCACAGGAGATGGTATAACATGTCGAAAGATTAACAAAAGGGGGCTGCGGCAGCATGCAAGACAAGGGGGTAGGAGTCCGGCCTATAGGCCGTTTGAGTATATCCAGGTAGATTACACTGAGCTCCCCCCCATAGGTCGCCTGAAGTATCTATTAGTAGTGGTAGATCACCTGACAGGATGTGTGGAAGCTTTCCCCACTACCACGGCAACGGCAACTCAGGTTAGCAAGATTCTACTCGAGCAAATCATCCCACGATTTGGGCTACCCCGCGCTATTGACTCTGACCAGGGGAGCCACTTCACCTCGACCGTCCTCCAGAATGTAGTGCAAGCAATGTGGATTGACTGGGATTTGCACACCCCCTGGCATCCCTCCTCCTCGGGCAAGGTCGAAAGAATGAACCAGACCATCAAAAAGCAGCTAACCAAGCTCACTAGTGAAATCGGCCTGCCTTGGACCAAATGCCTACCCCTTGCCCTGTTGCAAATTCGCACCCAGCCAAGGCGGGATTTGGGCGTCTCCCCTTTCGAAATGTTATTTGGCCTCCCGTTCCATGGGCCGAAGGGGGAACCTCCTGTATTTGAGTCTCGGGATATGTTTGTGCAAAAATATGTGGTGGCTCTGAGGTCTGCTCTACCTCGTTTACGCCAACAGGGACTTTTGGCACAGACGCCGCCCCTCGAGTTTGCGGTGCACACCGTCAAGCCGGGTCAGTGGGTCCTGATTAAAAGCTGGAAGCAACGTACCCTCGAACCAACTTGGGACGGTCCCTTCCTGGTACTTTTGACGACCGAAACGGCTGTCCGTACGGCCGAAAAGGGCTGGACACATTACACTCGAGTCAAGGGACCAGTGCCACAACCGACGGAGGACGAACGAACCTCTCTGACAAAGGCATCTAAGGAACAGAGACTCTGAGAACGAACTAATCGGACTTTGGCGAGTCTAAAGGAACTGTGCCCTCGGGCTACGGGTGTCGCGACAAAATGCTGTCAATCGTATTGTTAACTTGCTATGCCATTGTCCTTGGGCTGGGTCATAGTGTGCGTGTTACCCATTTGGCCTCCTGATAAAACAAATAGAGGACCGTCAGTGGTTCACAATCTCCGTGCTTGCCAACCAATCAACACAGACATTTAGCTTAGACCTATGTGAGTTGGTGCCCTGTAGGACTAAAAGTCAACTGAATCAAACTAAGCAGAATCTAGAGAGAGAAAGGGGATTCCAGGGTCAGACGTTAGTATTACAATTGCATCGTAGGGAAGGCCTAAATAGGCCTCCAGCCCCCGGGGTCCAGGCTATGGTGTCAGTTGTCCGTGATCCCATCACCCCTGGACGAGATTGTGGGCATAATCGGTGCAATCCGCTTTATCTGACCATAAAGAACTTGGAAAAAAACGAGGCGAGACTTAATAGAACAATACTGGGTATTAGAGTTGGGGGCCAGGCAGGATGGGGGGGGGGGGGGGATGCAGCTGTGCTGCACGTATATCACGGTCATTGAAGCTGAGTCTGGGGGCTCATCCACCACTGGTAAGCAGGAAAAGATTAGAATAATTGAGACAACGGATTTGGAAAAGACCTTTGAAATAGAAACGGGATACGGGGAGGCGAATGCCTGGATGGAATGGGTCAAATATACTGTGAGGAGCATGAAAAAGAGTGATTTCTACAGATGCACGAGTGCCCGCCCTAACCCTCAGGTGGTCCCATTCCCGCTGGGATGGGAGAAACACCCACGAGCCATGAACTGCATGATAAGGCTGTACCAGGACCGAGAGGCCTGGAACGACCCCACTTGTCGACCCTTGAGTTTGAAGTTTCCCCCCGTCAGGTCTGAGGGGGCGCCCCGCCCGCCATCATTCTCAGGGGTAACGGGTACGCACCAGGCCTGCGTCTCTCGGACGGGACTACAGTGGGACGACGATGTGGGGACATTTGACAAGTGCAGCGGATCAATCCGGCTGGTCAATGAAACTACCGGGGGCGGGAATTACTCCCACATTCATGTACCTAGGGCAGACCTCTGGTGGTACTGTGGTGGGAGGGTTCTGCGACCGACCCTGCCCCAAAAATGGACGGGCACTTGTGCGATCGTTCAATTGGCCATCCCATTCACCCTGGCATTCGAAAAACAAGAGCAACCCCGTTCTAGTGGAAGAACTGAGAGAGCTTTGGAGACCTCTTTTGATGATAACATATATTTAGATGCCATAGGGGTCCCCAGGGGTGTTCCTGACGAATACAAGGCGAGGAACCAGATAGCGGCGGGTTTTGAGTCGTCACTGTTCTGGTGGGTGACCATCAATCAGAATGTGGATTGGATTAATTATATTTACTACAATCAGCAGAGGTTCATTAATTATACCCGGGATGCAGTGAAAGGAATAGCAGAACAACTGGACGCCACGAGTAGGATGGCGTGGGAAAATAGGTTGGCCTTAGACATGATGTTGGCAGAGAAGGGGGGTGTTTGTGTCATGATAGGCACTCAGTGCTGCACTTTCATCCCCAACAACACAGCCCCTGATGGGTCCATCACCCGCGCCCTGGATGGACTCACCACATTGGCGGACGAACTGGCCGAAAACTCGGGCATCGACTCTGGCCTCACGGACTGGTTGGCAGCTTGGTTCGGTAAATGGACGGGGGTGGTCGTTCCCTTTCTTGTCTCATGTATAGTGGTGGCAGGGGTACTCACTGCCCTTGGGTGTTGCGTTATTCCTTGTGTCCGGGGATTAACTCAACGACTGATCGAAACCGCCCTTACTAAGAAGGATGTTCCCTTTGGGCAGGTTGAACGAATAAATCTCGAGATGGAACAACGTGAATCCCTCTTGGGCAGGGGTAGTATTAGAGAAGGGCAGTTTGATGAACAAGCTCGGGAGTTATTAAATGCCCTGGAGAAGAAACTTACAGTTGAAAAATTACAGGCCGTAAGAAAAGACACGGGGGATTTGTAGGGGGTAGTGTAATTTTTAAACGGTTAGCTGCCTTTTAGTCTTTTCTACCTCATAGTAAACACAAGCAGACACTCAACTGTTGCCGGACCTCCCCCACGTTTATATGAATGAAACAGTTGTAACAGCTTTCCTCGATAGTTGAGAGGCCACCCTTAACCACAGTTGTACAACATCATCCATATAAGGGAAGAATGGGAAGCTCAAACACTGATTGGCCAAGTGAATGATAAAAGAATCGCAGGCACCAGAACCCAAATAAGGAAAACAGTGGGGAATCCGAGCACTCGTTGGTCAAGGCAGCAGTAGTAAACCCAGCCCACAGAAACATGCATATAATGTGTGGAGATTACTATGCTTGTGTTTGTGTACCTTTGGGAACAGTACCCGACTTTGCAAAGTTGAATGAAAAAGTTTTGGACAGACTCCTCCGTGTCTTTGTTCCTGGGAAGGGAAATAAAAAAGTGCCGAAGATGGGGCTGGACAGCCACTTATCTCGCACATTTTCAATGTGTGTTACATTGACAGAGTGGGGTCAGTCTGCACTTCCCTGGGTCTGTTCCATTGACAGAGTGGGATCAGTCTGCACTTCCCTGGGTGTTTTACATGGCGAGAGTGGGGTCAGTCTGATCTTCTCTGGGTGGGTTACATTGATAGAGTGGGGTCAGTCTGCTCTTCCCTGGGTGTGTTACATTGACAGAGTGGGGTCAGTCTGCTCTTCCCTGGGTGTGTTACATAGACAGAGTGGGGTCAGTCTGCTCTTCCCTGGGTGTGTCACATTGACAGAGTGGGGTCAGTCTGCTCTTCACTTGGTGGGTTACATTGACAGAGTGGGGTCAGTCTGCTCTTCCCTGGGTGTGTTACATTGACAGAGTTGGGACAGTGTGCTCTTCCCTGTGTGTGTTACACTGACAGAGTGGGGTCAGTCTGCTCTTCCCTGGGTCTGTTCCATTGACAGAGTGGGATCAGTCTGCACTTCCCTGGGTGTTTTACATGGCGAGAGTGGGGTCAGTCTGATCTTCTCTGGGTGGGTTACATTGATAGAGTGGGGTCAGTCTGCTCTTCCCTGGGAGTGTTACATTGACAGAGTGGGGTCAGTCTGCTCTTCCCTGGGTGTGTTACATAGACAGAGTGGGGTCAGTCTGCTCTTCCCTGGGTGTGTCACATTGACAGAGTGGGGTCAGTCTGCTCTTCACTTGGTGGGTTACATTGACAGAGTGGGGTCAGTCTGCTCTTCCCTGGGTGTGTTACATTGACAGAGTTGGGACAGTGTGCTCTTCCCTGTGTGTGTTACACTGACAGAGTGGGGTCAGTCTGCTCTTCCCTGGGTGTGTTACACTGACAGTGTGGGGTCAGTCTGCTCTTCCATGGCTGTGTTACTCTGACAGAGTGGGGTCAGTCTGCTCTTCCCTGGGTGTGTTACATTGACAGAGTGGTGTCAGTATGCTCTTCCCTGGGTGTGTTACATTGACAGAGTGGGGTCAGTCTGCTCTTCCCTGGGTGTGTTACATTGACAGTGTGGGGTCAGTCTGGTCTTCCCTTGGTGTGTTACATTGACAGAGTTGGGTCAGTCTGCTCTTCCCTCGGTGTGTTACATTGACAGAGTGAGGTCAGTCTGCTCTTCCCTGGGTGTGTTACATTGACAGAGTGGGGTCAGTCTGCTCTTCCCTGGGTGTGTTACATTGACAGAGTGGGGTCAGTCTGCTCTTCCCTGGGTGGGTTACATTGACAGAGTGGGGTCAGTCTGCTCTTCCCTGTGTGCGGTACATTGACAGAGTGGGGTCAGTCTGCTCTTCCCTGGGTGTGTCACATTGACAGAAAGGGGTCAGTCTGCTATTCTCTGTATGGGTTACATTGACAGAGTGGGGTCAGTCTGCTCTTCCCTGTTTGTGTGACATTGACAGAGTGAGGTCAGTCTGCTATTCCCTGGGTGTGTTACATTGACAGAGTGAGGTCAGTCTGCTCTTCCCTGGGTGTGTTACATTGACAGAGTGTGGTCAGTCTGCCCTTCCCTGGATATGTTACAATGACAGAGTGAGGTCAGTCTGCTGTTCTCTGGGTGTGTTACATTGACAGAATGGGGTCAGTCTGCTCTTCCCGGTGTGGGTTACGTTGACAGTGTGGGGTCAGTCTGCTCTTCCCTGGGTGTGTTACAATGACAAGGTGGGTTCATGCTGCTCTTCCCTCGGTGTGTTACATTGACAGAGTGCGTTCAGTCTGTTCTTCCCTGGGTGTGTTCCATTTACAGAGTGGGGTCAGTCTGCTCTTCACTGGGTGTGTTACATTGACAGAGTGGGGTCAGTCTGCTCTTCCCTGGGTGTGTTACATTGACAGACTGGGATCAGTCTGCTCTTTTCAGTGTGTGTTACATTGATAGAGTGGGGTCAGTCTGCTCTTCCCTGGGTGTGTTACACTGACAGAGTGGGGTCACTATGCTCTTCCCTGGGTGTGTTACATTGACAGAGTTGGGACAGTCTGCTCTTCCCTGGGTGTGTTACACTGACAGAGTGGGGTCAGTCTGCTCTTCCCTGGGTGTTTTACATGGCGAGAGTGGGGTCAGTCTGATCTTCTCTGGGTGGGTTAAATTGACAGAGTGGGGTCAGTCTGCTCTTCCCTGGGTGTGTTACATTGACAGAGTGGGGTCAGTCTGCTCTTCCCGGCGTGTGTTACATTGACAGAGTGCGTTCAGTCTGCTCTTCCCTGGGTGTGTTCCATTGACAGAGTGGGGTCAGTCTACTCTTCACTGGGTGTGTTACATTGACAGAGTGGGGTCAGTCTGCTCTTCCCTGGGTGTTTTACATTGACAGACTGGGATCAGTCTGCTCTTTTCAGTGTGTGTTACATTGACAGAGTGGGGTCAGTCTGCTCTTCCCTGGGTGTGTTACACTGACAGAGTGGGGTCACTATGCTCTTCCCTGGGTGTGTTACCTTGACAGAGTTGGGACAGTGTGATCTTCCCTGGGTGTGTTACACTGACAGAGTGGGGTCAGATTTCTATTCCCTGGGTGTGTTACTCTGACAGAGTGGGGTCAGTCTGCTCTTCCCTGGGTGTGTTAAATTGACAGAGTGGGGTCAGTATGCTCTTCCCTGGGTCTGTTCCATTGACAGAGTGGGATCAGTCTGCACTTCCCTGGGTGTTTTACATGGCGAGAGTGGGGTCAGTCTGATCTTCTCTGGGTGGGTTACATTGATAGAGTGGGGTCAGTCTGCTCTTCCCTGGGTGTGTTACATTGACAGAGTGGGGTCAGTCTGCTCTTCCCTGGGTGTGTTACACTGACAGAGTGGGGTCACTATGCTCTTCCCTGGGTGTGTTACCTTGACAGAGTTGGGACAGTGTGATCTTCCCTGGGTGTGTTACACTGACAGAGTGGGGTCAGATTTCTATTCCCTGGGTGTGTTACTCTGACAGAGTGGGGTCAGTCTGCTCTTCCCTGGGTGTGTTAAATTGACAGAGTGGGGTCAGTATGCTCTTCCCTGGGTCTGTTCCATTGACAGAGTGGGATCAGTCTGCACTTCCCTGGGTGTTTTACATGGCGAGAGTGGGGTCAGTCTGATCTTCTCTGGGTGGGTTACATTGATAGAGTGGGGTCAGTCTGCTCTTCCCTGCGTGTGTTACATTGACAGTGTGGGGTCAGTCTGCTCTTCCCTGGGTGTGTTACATAGACAGAGTGGGGTCAGTCTGCTCTTCCCTGGGTGTGTCACATTGACAGAGTGGGGTCAGTCTGCTCTTCACTTGGTGGGTTACATTGACAGAGTGGGGTCAGTCTGCTCTTCCCTGGGTGTGTTACATTGACAGAGTTGGGACAGTGTGCTCTTCCCTGCGTGTGTTACACTGACAGAGTGGGGTCAGTCTGCTCTTCCCTGGGTGTGTTACACTGACAGTGTGGGGTCAGTCTGCTCTTCCATGGCTGTGTTACTCTGACAGAGTGGGGTCAGTCTGCTTTTCCCTGGGTGTGTTACATTGACAGAGTGGTGTCAGTATGCTCTTCCCTGGGTGTGTTACATTGACAGTGTTGGGTCAGTCTGCTCTTCCCTGGGTGTGTTACATTGACAGTGTTGGGTCAGTCTGCTCTTCCCTTGGTGTGTTACATTGACAGAGTGGGGTCAGTCTGCTCTTCCCTCGGTGTGTTACATTGACAGAGTGGGGTCAGTCTGCTCTTCCCTGGGTGTGTTACATTGACAGAGTGGCGTCAGGCTACTCTTCCCTGGGTGTGTTACTTTGACAGAGTGAGGTCACTATGCTCTTCCCTGGATGTGTTACATTGACAGACTGGGATTAGTCTGCTCTTTTCAGTGTGTGTTACATTGACAGAGTGGGGTCAGTCTGCTCTTCCCTGGTTGTGTTACACTGACAGAGTGGGGTCACTATGCTCTTCCCTGGATGTGTTACATTGACAGAGTTGGGACAGTCTGCTCTTCCCTGGTTGTGTTACACTGACAGAGTGGGGTCAGTCTGCTCTTCCTGGGTGTGTTACACTGACAGAGTGGGGTCAGTCTGCTCTTCCCTGGCTGTGTTACTCTGACAGAGTGGGGTCAGTCTGCTCTTCCCTGGGTGTGTTACATTGACAGAGTGGGGTCAGTATGCTCTTCCCTGGGTGTGTTACATTGACATAGTGAGCTAAGTCTGCTCTTTTCAGTGTGTGTTACATTGACAGAGTGGGGTCAGTCTGCTCTTCCCTGGGTGTGTTACATTGACAGAGTGGGGTCTGTCTGGTCTTCCCTGCGTGTGTTACATTGGCAGCGTGGGGTCAGTCTGCTCTTGCCTGGGTGTGTTACCTTGACAGAGTGGGGTCTGTCTGCTCTTGCCTGGGTGTGTTACATTGACAGAGTGGGGTCAGTCTGCTCTTCCCTGGGTGTGTTACACTGACAGAGTGGGGTCAGTCTGCTCTTCCCTGGGTGTGTTACATTGACAGAGTGGGGTCAGTCTGCTCTTCCCTGGGTGTGTTACATTGACAGATGGGGTCAGTCTGCTCTTCCCTGGGTGTGTTACATTGACAGAGTGGGGTCAGTCTGCTCTTCCCTGGGTGTGTTACATTGACAGAGTGGGGTCAGTCTGCTCTTCCCTGGGTGAGTTAGATTGACAGAGTTGGATCAGTCTGCTCTTCCCTTGGTGTGTTACATTGACAGAGTGAGGTCAGTCTGCTCTTCCCTGGGTGTGTTACATTGACAGAGTGGGGTCACTATGCTCTTCCCTGGATGTGTTACATTGACAGAGTTGGGACAGTCTGCTCTTCCCTGGGTGTGTTACTCTGACAGAGTGGGGTTAGTCTGCTCTTCCCTGGGTGTGTTTCACTGACAGAGTGGGGTCAGTCTGCTCTTCCCTGGCTGTGTTTCTCTGACCAAGTGGGGTCAGTCTGCTCTTCCCTGGGTGTGTTACATTGACAGAGTGGGGTCTGTCTGGTCTTCCCTGGGTGTGTTACATTGACAGAGTGGGGTTTGTCTGGTCTTCCCTGGTTGTGTTACATTGACAGAGTGGGGTCAGTCTGCTCTTCCCTGGGTGTGTTACAATGACAGAGTTGGATCAGTCTGCTCTTCCCTGGGTGTGTTACATCGACAGAGTGGGGTCAGTCTGCTCTTCCCTGTGTGTGATACAATGACAGGAAGGGTTCAGTCTGCTTTTCCCTGGGTGTGTTGCTTTGACAGTGTGAGGTCAGTCTGCTCTTCCCTGGGTGTGTTACATTGACAGAGTGGGGTCAGTATGCTCTTCCCTGGGTGTGTTACATTGACAGAGTGAGGTCAGTCTGCTCTTCCATGGCTGTGTTACATTGACAGTGTGGGGTCAGTCTGCTCTTCCCTGGGTGGGTTACATTGACAGAGTGGGGTCAGTCTGCTCTTCCCTGCGTGTGTTACATTGACAGAGTTGGGTCAGTCTTCTCTTCCCTGGATATGTTACATTGACAGAGTGAGGTCAGTCTGCTCTTCTCTGGGTGTGTTACATTGACAGAGTCGGGTCAGTCTCCTCTTCCCTGGGTGTGTTACATTGACAGAGTGGGGTCAGTCTGCTCTTCCCTGGGTGTGTTACATTGACAGAGTGGGGTCAGTCTGCTCTTCCCTGGGTGTGTTACATTGACAGAGTGGGGTCAGTCTGCTCTTCCCTGGGTGTGTTACATTGACAGAGTGGAGTCAGTCTGCTCTTCCCTGGGAGTATTACATTGACAGAGTGGGGTCAGTCTGCTCTTCCCTGGGTGTGTTAAATTGACAGAGTGGGGTCAGTCTGCTCTTCCCTGGGTGAGTTACATTGACAGAGTGGGGTCAGTCTGATCTCTCCTAGGTTGGTCAGGTGAGGGTCTGCCGCATTCTATGGAGCAGATGTCAAGGAGCATCTTAAACCGGACAGGGATCAGGGGGGAATTTGAGCCGTTTAGAGAGAGAGTACAGAAGGTAAGACAGCTCAGCTCAAAGCACGGAACTTAATGCTGCCCTGATTAAAATATTGAAGATGTCAGAGGGGCAGATGAGCTGAGACAGGGTGGGAGCTGGGAGATATTGATGATGTGGAAGGACAGTGTGTGTATCTGATCACATTCTGTCAGTCTGACTAATAGCAGTAATTCCAGGCACTGGATTCACTGAGGGGTGAAGGGTCAGTGAACAGAGTGGACTGTCCCTGTTATTCTGTTCCTGACTCTCCAGCTCCCGCTCTGTTAGTGACCTCTCAGTCTCCCGCGAAATGGGCTGTTTCCCAATTGGGCCGGATTCCTGGCCTTTATCCTTGGCCGAGCTGAGAGTTGATGGTCTGAGGAATATCATTCCCAAATGATTCCTGTCCAAGATAATCCCGATGAATGTGCCTGTGTGTCCTCCATTAATCTGTAAACATCATTGCTCAGGGCTGGAGGGACATGGATTGATGACATTGAGGATGTTATGAACCAGACCAAACTCCTCTGCCTTAAGGAAATGGTCTCGACCCCTTTTCCTGATTTCCTGAAGGGAAGTGTAAGGCGTTACAATGTGATTGGTCAAACTGCCAGGCTTGGATCAAAACACACTTTACTCCACACTATCGTTGGAACACAAACATAAGGAAGAAAGATTGGACAAACCGAACTCGATTGGAAAACTTAACTAAATGAACATTATTTAACTATGATCAGCAACTGTTCGGATATCGTAACATTCCATAAACCACACAATTCTGGTCTTTCTGCTCTCGGGAGAATGGGGTGAAACTTGTAAAGATTCAGAAAAGATTTACAAGGATGTTTGCAGAGTCAGGATTTCTGACTGTTTTGAGGCTGGAGTTTATTTTATGTTTGTGTAGATTTGACACATTAACCCTCCCTCCCCACCACTGCAGAAACTGTTGGAACTGTTCAGTGTTTCCAGTGGCTTCTGTAATTATTTCAGGTTCCTGACAGGAGCAGTCTCTCACTTTTCGAACAAATCAAACCCATCCTTGTGCTGTACCCAATATTTCAATAAGAAATGGGAAGCAGCAGAGGGGAAAGCTTCCGAGATGCCGAGCAATGCCGCCCGGTTCCACACTGCAATTCACAGGAACCATCGCCAGGAAAAGCAAGGAGCAATCTGACAGATCCGGTTTACCACAGAATGGAAGATTTATCCCAGTGCCTTACCTTTAAAAGGCTGTTTACAAACCACAACACTGCAATGACCGGGAATCGGACCCGGGTCAATTGCTTGGAAGGCAGCTCTGCTCCCCACTATCCCACCATCACCCTGCTCCCAGCTCCCTCCCCATTCCCAAACACACTTAACAAGGCCGTGATCATCACCAACTGGATTGGGGCTGAAATCCAAACATACACATCCTCTGTATCTAACCCAGTGATGGAGCTCTCCTGATTGAGTTTGATGTGAACAGGATGGGGGAAGTGGGAGATTTAATCAGTACCTAACGCCGAGCTCAAAATGGCCTGGGAATTTGAAATGCTGCAGTGTAGAGGGAGATTTACTCTGTATCTGACCCCATTCTCTACCTGCCCTGGGGATTTAAATGGGGACAGTTTAATGGGAGCTTTATTTTGTCTGGAACCCTGTGCTCCCTCTGCCCTGGGAGTGTTTGCTGGGAACACTGTCTAACCTCTGTGATATGGATCCTATGAAGATTGATGGGAGACAGTGTAAATGGAATTGTCAGGGTCCAATTCCTTCACATGGATGAGAGAAGGTCTCCAATTGGAAGGGTGAGGGAAATTGGTGCCCGTGGGACTGAAGGGTCAGGAACAGAATGAAGACCCCATTGTCTCAGAGACAGGAGACAGGATAGAGGGGAATGGGGTTTTCAGACTGGAGGGAGCTACAGGCACATACAAGTTGGGAACTGTTTTCAGTAAAAGGTAATTGATCCCAGGTCACTGCGGAGTGTAAGAATCTGATGCCTTTCCTTCACTATCCCCCTCCAATCCCTGGGAAGATCTGCTCCCACACCATGTTCCATCCCAACTGCTGACTGTGTTACATACATTAATACATTGGGGATGGGCGGGGGTGCTTTTTGCTTTGGGATCTTGCTGTGTAACTTGCCCTCAAAAAGCTCTCGCTCCCCCTTTCAACTCATCTTTTCTCTCTTTTATCCCGAGGAACTTTGGAAAGCTGTAACGTGAAGTTCCAAAATGTTCGAGGCCAGGAAAGAACAACCTCCAGAGGGGGAGCAGGGGCCTGAGGCCTGAGGCCTGGTCGACAGGCTGCAACCCGTGGGGGCCCACAGTGAGTTGTGTGTTTATTTACCCCGAGGTTTAATCTCCTCTGGGGGACCCTGGGTTTTAGGGGCCTCTGGGTAACTGGTTCCTGTCAGATTGTGGCCCTGTTGTTTTTTTAAACACGTTTGAAGCCTGCGGTTAAAGTTTGACCATCCCCAGGACCTGAGAGGTAGAACTCTCTTTGGGTGGAATTAAAACCTAAATGTTGTGACCCTCTCTATAGACTTGTCCTAAATTCAGAGTAATGTGGGTTATAGAGAGGGCAGGCTGAGAAAATTTGACAGTGAGAGAAAGACAGTGAAAGAAAGATTTAAAAAGTTGAGAGAGCTGGGGAAACAGAGGAGGAGAGAGAGGGAGAGGCGTTTTGAGATTGTGAAGTCGCTGCAATGTTTGATTCTGGGATGACAGGAAATAATTAAACTGAAGCAGCATCACAGAGGGGAGAAATGATCAGAGTAATTAGCTGCTGCTGCATTGTTGCATGTGGGATCTTGCTGTGCACCAGCTGCCCCAATGCTACTATTCTAGCCAGTGAGTGTTTTAATCAGGTAACCAGGCATTTCAAAGTTTTTCCAAGGCTTTAGCATGAAAACGCAGCTCATCACCCAATATGTTTGTGTTTGGATGTTGCTGAGAGATTGTCTGTGTCACTGAGAGAGGAAAACCTGGGATCTTGCTGTGCAATCATTCTGTAATGATCTTCCTCCTTTGTCTTTCAACTAATATTGTCTCTTTTCTCCCACGGGCCACTTGTAGATTCAAAGAGAGAAACTTTAGGATCAGGAGACCTATGAACAAGAGCTTTCTCCAGAGGGGACACGGTCTGAGGCCTGAGGCCTGGTCGACAGGCTGCACCATGTTTTGTGTTTATTTACCCCGAGGTTTAATCCCCTCTGGGAAACCCTGGGTTTTAGGGGCCTCTGGTTAACTGGCTCCTGTCAGTTTGTGGCCCTGTTGTTTTTAAAACAGGTTTGAAGAGTGGGGCTAAAGTAACCAGTGCCCTGGAATTTGACACCAACACATCAATCCCCAGTGAGAGTCTGACAGACAGGACCCCCCCAAAGAGGGAATTAAAACCTTAAATAAGAAACTCTATCCAAAGACTTGTTCTAATATCAGAGTAATACTACTTGTGGGATCTTGCTGTGTCTCAAACCACCTGCAGAGTGGCCTACATTGCAAGAAGGGTGACCAAATGTGATAATCCCATAAATAAGACCCAGGTTGGCCCAATCCCTGAGTATCTGGGAGGGGATCTTTCTCTCTCTCTCGCTTTCTGTCCCCTCTCTCACACCCTCTCCAGCTTCTTTTGTTGATATTTTAAACAAATAAAACCGTCCCACACACAACAATGTGACTCGTGGGTATTTGAAGTGGGGGAGATGGAAATATTTTGCAGCACGGTGATTGTTTTTGAGACAAAGGGGTAAAAAAACACAAGATCCACAGAGAGAGTGTTTGTGGGAAGGAGGGAGCGATAGAGAGATAAGATGTGTCTTTGTAGCTGGGCTGGGAAAGGGAGACAGGATCTGGGAGAGGGGGGAGAGAACGAGGCTCTCCAATATCCCATCATCGCCCAGCTCCAATAACTTCCTTCTGGAAAGTACCATCCACAAAATTAAATCCTGGGATGGAGGGAGTGATTTAAAAAAAACACAGGAGTGTCAAAGAAATCCACAGTCTCTTGGATAGAAAAGTGGGATTGGAGCACATTCAGGAGCAGGAAGGGAGTACTCTGTGGGATCTCCCTGTGCGTCAATGGCCCACAGTATTGCTGGCACAGAAACTGCTGGGAAACAGTGCCCCGGTTTATAAAAGGGAATATTGTCAAATATAAACACTGCTGTCTTTTAAAAGGTGAAATAAATATTACCCTGGACACGATTCAATCAGAGAGAGACAGAAAACAATTAGAGATGGAGAAGGGGAGGGTGGAGACAGAGACTGAGGCAGCGAGAGAGAGAGAGAGAGAGAGAGAGAGGGAGAGTGGGAAGTGGTTTGAATTTGTCAAACAGTAGGATCTTTAAACCCTTAACCAGCATCAGTGAAACACACGGTCTGTCTGCGGTCAAACTGCTACTTGTGGGATCTTGCTGTGTCTCAAATCACCTGCAGAACCTCCCACGTTGCAACAAGTGGCTCTGAGTCAAAATGTAGTTTACAGAGGTTTGGATTTTACATTTTCCTTCTCTCTCTCTCTCTCTCTCTCTCTCTCTCTCTCTCTATCTCTCTCTCTCGCTCTGTCCATCTCCTTCCCTCTGCACCTCCCTCAGTCTGGGTCTCCCTCCCTTTCTCTCTGTCCATAGTCTGGGTCTTTCTTTCTGCCTTCCTCTCTCTGTCTCTCTCGTTCCCTCTCTCCATCACCATTCCTGACTCTGGGTCTTCCCCCTGACCCCCTCAATCTCTCCAGACCATCCCATCATTTTAAACCCTCCAGGCTGTGATGTGTCGGGTCAGGATTACAAAATGACGGGAGCGACCACATTTCAGAGACAGAGGCTGGAATCGGAAAGAGAGGGAAAGAGAAGATGGAGAGAGGGAGAGCATGGAAAGGGAAGGATGGGAGTGGGATCAGAGGGCTGGGGTGGGTGATGTGGGGGCAGTGAATAGACTCAAGGGCTGGGGGTGGGGAGGTGGGGGGTCTCCAGTGTTCACACATTGTACATTGAAAGTACAGGAGAAATCGTTCCCAGCCCGTGAGTGAAGATGGCAGCCTGGGATAGAGAGAACGAGACAGATAGAGAGATACACACAGAGATGGTACAGCCTCTGGGTTCTAACTGTGGGTGTGAGGTGTTCCTATTGGAACGCAGTGAGGCTCCATGTGGGATCTTGCTGTGCAGTGTTCCCTTCATTAAAACTTTAGCCCATTCTGGGGGATTGTGTTGGGGTGTGGGGAGGATGGGTAGGTCAGGAGTCCTGAGACTGAGTGGGGCTTTGTGATCATTGGATGGCTGTATCTGTGTTTTGGACAGGACCATGGGGCAGTGAGGGTTCAATGGAAGGTGTAGGCGCCACTCGAACGTAGTTTATTGAGGAGCTGAGGGTGACGGTAGAGGGTGGGGGAGGGCTGAATTTCCCTGTCTCTCCATCCAAACCCGGAGTTGAAATGGGGGAGGTTAGCATTTGTTGGTAACTTAACAGGGAGGCCTGTTTCCACATTGCAGTCTGTGGGATCTTGCTGTGCGGGAACAGCCTTCATCCTTTTCCTTTCCAGTAGCAGTGGGCCACACTTCCCAAATTCAGGCAAGAGGGTGGGGGTGGTTCTGAATGGGGATGGTGAAGGTACAGACACCCTCACAGTGTCCCTCAGCATGGGCTGGTGGGATCCTGCTGTGCAGAATTCCAATGTCAGCCCCTCTCTGTTTGTGTGAGGGGATGGGGGTGTTTGGGGTGGTTCTGGAGATGGAGTGGGTGTGTGGCAAGTGTTCTGTCAGTGTTTACAGGAAATCCCTCACCCAGCTCCCTACGGGATCTTGCTGTGCACCTCTCAGCCTGCGGGTTGTCCCTTACACATCACAGAAACCTGTCGAGAGGGCCTGGGCTCTGTTTGCTGACAGTCAGCTACAAAGACACAACTTATCCCTCTATCGCTCCCTCCTTCACACTCTCTCTCTCTGTTTGTATCTTGTGTTTTTTAACACCATTGTCTGAAAAACAATCACCTTGTGCTACAAAATATTTCTATTTCCCCCACTTCAAACAACCACGAATCCCATTGCTGTGTGTGAGACAGTTTTATTTGTTTGAAAACTCAATAAATAAAGCTGGAGAAAGTTCGAGAGAGGGGACAGAGAAAGAGGGAGATCCCCTCCAGATACTTAGGGAACTGGCTAACCTGTGTCTTATTTGTGCGATTATCACATTTGATCACCCAGGCCTGTACACATCCCACATTACTCTGACATTAGAACAAATCTTTGGAGGGAGTTTCTCATTTAAGGTTTTAATTCCCTCCTTGTGGAGTTCCGTCTGTCAGACACTCACTGGGATTAATGTATTTGTGTCAAATCAGGCTCTGATTATTTTAACCCCAGGCTTCAAACCTGTTTAAAAAACATCAGGGCCCCAATCTGACAGGAGCCAGTTAACCAGAGACCCCTAAAACCCAGGCTCCCCCAGAGGAGATTAAACCTCAGGGTAAATAAACACACAACTCATGTGGGCCCCCACGGGGAGCAGCCTGTCGTCTAGGCCTCAGGACTGTGTCCCCTCTGGAGAAAGCTCTTGTTCAAAGATTTCGTGATCTTTCTGTTTCTCTCTTTGAATCTTCAAGGGCCCAGCAAGATTCCTTGGGAGGAAACAGACAGCATGAGTTGACAGGCAAAGGAGGAAAATCATTACAGAATGATAGCACAGCAAGATCCCAGGTTTTCCTCTCTCAGTGACACAGACAATCTCTCAGCAACATCCAAACACAAACATATCGGGCGATGAGCTGAGTTTTCATGCCAAAGCCTTGGAAAAACTTTGAAATGATGGGTGAGCTGATTAATACACTCACTGGCTGCAATGGTGGTATTGGGGGAGCTGGTGCACAGCAAGATCCCACATGCTACAATGCAGCAGCAGCTAATTACTCTGACCATTTCTCCCCTCTGTGATGCTGCTTCAGTTTAATTATTTCCTGTCACCCCAGAATCCAACATTGCAGCGATTTCACAATCTCAAAATGCCTCTCCCTCTCTCTCCCCTTCTGTTTCCCCAGCTCTCTCAACTTTTTAAATCTTTATCTCACTATCTTTCTCTCACTGTTGAATTTTCTCAGCCTGCCCTCTCTATAACCCACATCACCCTGACTTTATGAGAAGTCTTTAGAGAGGGTCACATCTTTCCAGCATTAATTTCTCCCTCAGGGAGTCCTGCCTCTCAGATCCTGGGGATTGACGTACATTAACCCCAGGCTTCAAACCTGATCACGGCCTCGGGAATACCTTGCCAATTACTGGGAAAGGGTTGGACATGTCTCCTTCCCAGCAGTTAACCCGGGCTCGAACCCCTGCCATCACACTGTAGCGCTTTGAAAGCAATCTTAAACGGGGAAAAACGCCGAGATGGAGTGAATGAGATTGGACTCTCCGAGGTTTCCCAAACATGGCCACGTTAGGGGGACAGGGTGGGTCCCACCTGCTATTACATTCTCAGAGCTGGGGAAAGGAGGTTTAAATGCTCTGGGAGACCATATCAATCATCATTTGAAGATGGATTGATTAACCACAGACTAGTGAGCATGGATTTATTCAGGGAAAACCGTGGATGATGATCTTGACAGATGCCCTCCAAAGGAAGGCGATGACTGATGGAAGGAGTCCTTGTGATGTAGATCAACTAGATTACAGGATTGGTGCTCATGTACCTGAGTGGGATAGCTCAGCTGAGACAAGATGCTCTGTGGAAATTCCCCAAGGTTCCTTCCAGAGCAGCTTCCAGACCCACGGCACTGTCATGTGGAATGCTGAACACAGCAGATACACGGGAACACCACCAGGTGACAATTCCACATCAAGACACTCCCCACCCTGGCTTGGAAAAACATCTCAGTCCCACAAGTGCCATTGGTTGGAAATCCTGGAACTCCCTCCCTGACATCATTGTGGGTTTATCTGCACCAAATAAATGGCAGCAGTTCAAGGCAATAACTCACCGTCACCTTCACCAGAGCAATTATATCTGAGCAATCCGTGGGGACCCAGCGGCAATGACCCAAACACATTAATGAATCACAAAATAAAGCTCAGTATTTGGGACCCGTGTGCTCCAGTGGGTCTATATTCTAGAAAATTGAAAGGTGATTTCATTTGAATATCTCAGATTGTGAAGATGCTTGAGAGGGGAGATGCTGAGAAATTAATCCTGTGGGTCTGGGAATCTGAAACACGACAACACAGTCTCAGGAGTTGCTGGAAAAGCTCAGCAGGTCAGGCAGCATCTGTGCAGAGAAATCAGCGTTAATGTTACAGCATCCGCAGTTTATTCGGGTTTGATTACCACCCTCTCAGGGTAAGGGGCAGGTTATTTGGGACTGAGATGAGGAGACAGTGCTTCACTCTAAGGCCTCTGAGTCTTTAATATTCTCTCTCCCTGAGGATTGTGGATGCTCCCTCACTGAGTACATTTCAGATTGGAATAGACAGATTGCCGGGGTCTCAGGAAGTCATGGGATATGGGGAGTGGATAGGAAACCGGATTTGAAATCTCAAACCAGCTCTGATTGGATTGACTGCCAGAACAGACTGAACAGTTTAAACAGGCTGTATAGTCTCCTCCTGCTCATATTTCCTGAGCTCTTAGATATTTATTGAACCAATTCCCAATCTGTATGGATTTGCCTCAGAACTGATGGCTTCTGATTAGGCTCGATATGATTCCCTACAGTGTGGAAACAGGCCCTTTAGTCCAACCAGCCCACACCGACCCTCCGAAGAGTAACCCACTCCGACCCATTTCCCTCTGACTAATCACTATGGATAATTTACCAAGGCCACTTCACCGAACCTGCACATTATTGGCCTGTGGAAGGAAGCCGGAGCACCCGGAAGAAACCCACACAAACATGGGGAGAATGTGCAAACTCCACACAGACAGTCAGCCCGAGGCTGGAATTGAACCTGGGACCCTGGTGCTAACCACTGAGCCACCTTGCCGCCCAAATTCTGGTGCTGTCAGACCTGCTGAGCTTCCCCAGCAATTTCTTGTTTGGATTTCAGCCCCAATCCAGTTGGTGATGATCACGGCCTTGTTAAGTGTGTTTGGGAATGGGGAGGGAGCTGGGAGCAGGGTGATGGTGGGATAGTGGGGAGCAGAGCTATCTTCCAAGCAGTTGACGCGGGTTCGATTCCCGGCCATTGCAGTGTTGTGGTTTGTAAACAGCCTTTTAAAGGAAAGCCCCCGGGATATAACCGGATCTGTCAGATTGTTCCTTGCTTTTCCTGGCGATGGTTCCTGTGAATTGCAGTGTGGGACCGGGCAGCATTGCTCGGCATCTCGGAAGCTTTCCCCTCTGCTGCTTCCCATTTCTTATTGAAATATTGGTTGCAGCACAAGGATGGGTTTGTTTTGTTCGAAAAGTGAGAGACTGCTCCCGTCAGGAACCTGAAATAATTACAGAAGCCGCTGGAAACACTGAACAGTTCCAACAGCTTCTGCAGTGGTGGGGAGGGAGGGTTAATGTGGCAAATCTACACAAGGATAAAATAAGCTCCAGCCACAAAACAGTCAGAGTTCCTAAGTTTTACAAACATCCGCATAACATTTTTCTGAGCCATCAATTCCCCTTAAACCCTTCCAATGTAGAATAGCATCTTTCTGACCGTCACTTTGAGAGATGTCCCTCAGTGAGCTCCTCCTCCATTCTTTCCATTTCACTGGGGACCCTCTATCCACAGTCTCCAATCAAATGACCTGAACTCAGACACACAGAGATCTTAAAGAGTGACACAATGCAGATCGGAAGTTGATTTCATTTCTGTTTCTGAGTCCAATCTTCACTCAGTGAGACAGAGTCAGGTATTCAAGGCTCAAACAAGAGCTGGATTCTGCTTCTGGTGATTGTCTTCATTCAGTGAGAAGGAGGGCCGTGGGCCAGAAGGAGCTCATCATTGTGCTTCGAGTTGTCTGCTCAGTCTGCAGCATTGCAGGCCGTGGGAGCAGGGCAGTGGGAAAGGCACCTCGTGTGGACTGCAATAGGACTTTCAACACATTGTTCCAGACAAGTTACAGAGCTCCAGGAATTCTGAATGAGGATCGGAAAAATGCATTGATTGAAGGAGGAGAATCAGGGAAACAGGATAAAGCTGATGGGATCAGCAGGATTTCTCGGTCTAACTCTGTACCATACTTTATTTTCTGCTTCATAAATCTACAATCCGGAGCTCAACCCACTCAGAGCAATATAAGCTCAGAAACAAATCATTCAATCCAACACATCCATTCTGAACTGATATCCGATGTCAATCTCATCCTATTTGTCAGAATTTGGCCCATGTTCCTCTGAACCCTTTTTAATTCCTACACCCACCCAGATACCGTTTAAATGTTGGAATTGTACCAGCCTCCACTACTTCCTCTGGCAGCTCATGCACACAGTGCCCTCTGTGTGAAAAATGTTCCCTTCCGTCCCTTTTATGTTTTCCCTCTCAACTTTAACACATGCCATCTGCTTCTGGACTCCCCCACCACAGGGAAATCACCTTGCCTTTTTACCCTATTGAGGGTCCTTCATGATTTTTTGAACCTCTATAAGTTTACCCCTCAGCCACTGACGCTCCAGGGATAATAGCCTCAACCTTTGCAGTCTTAACCTCCAGCACAAACTCGCCAATCTTGGCAACATCCTTGTAAATCTTTTCTGAACCCTTTCAAGTTTCACAACACCCTTCTTATAGGAGGGAGTCCAGAATTGCACATTATATACCAAAAGTTGCTGAACCAATATTGTAACATGACCTCCCAACTCCTTTACACAATTAACTGAGCAATAAAGACAAAAATGACAAACGCTTTCTTCACAATCCATTCGAAATATTAGTCCACATTCAACGATCAATGAAGCTGTACTCCAGGTCTATTTGTTTAGCAACATCCCTAGTACCTTGTCATTCAGTGAATAAGTCCTGCTCTCTTTTGCCTTTCCAAAATGCAGCACCTCACATTTATCCAAATTAATCTCCATCTGCCACTCCTCGGCCCATTGGCCCATCTGATCAAGATCCTGTTGCGCTCTGAGGTAACCATCTTCACTGTCCTTGACACTTCCAATTTTACTGTCATTTGCAAACTTACGAACCATTCGTCCTATGGCCACATCTAAATCATTTATATAAATGACAAAACAACAGTGGACCCAGCACCGATCCTTGTGGCACACCGCTGGTCACAAGCCTCCAGTCTGAAAAGCAACCCTCCCCCACCACCCTCTGTCTTCTACCTTCGAGCCAGTTCTCTACCCAAAGGGTAATTCTACTGCCCCAACATACAAGTTTGAAAATATGACACCAGTTTCAAAAGGACAACAAGAACCTATTCCTGATTGGGGGATTGGGGCCAGGGATTCAATAAAAATAAATGTTGCAAGGTTCGATAAATTGGAGAGTGAGTTCAGTGCATCACTAAATGAAAACAATTCAGCAGGTCACCCGTACGTGGAAGAAGTGTTTCAGGAAACAATTAAATGGAAGGAATTGAGGCAGGGCAACAACAATTGGAGAATTTATGCCGGTGCCTTTATGTTGGGCAGGATAATACTCAAAGGGAGAATTGGTGCAGTTTCAGGTTTGGTGCAGGATTGGTAAATGGGAGAAATGGTGCAGATCAGCGGAGTCATAAATATGGTCATACAATCATAGAGATGTACAACATGGAAACAGACACTTCAGTCCAACTTGTCTATGACTCAGTCTTAGAATTCTGGAAGCACCCCACGAAATTGGAGGATCATTCCAAGGAAATACTAAATGGAAGGATTGGGCAAGGGCTTATCGAAATAAGAGAATTTGTCAAATTAGTGCAGTTGGAATCGAATGGGAGAGTTTCAGTTTCGCAGTGAATGGGAGAATTGGTGCAGTGTAGCACTAACTGGGAGAATTGGGACATGACAATACTTGGTGTGGGAATGAGAGTCGGGCACCCCTAAATTGGATGAGGGCATCAGTCAGCATGAGGATTGGTGAAAGGCAAAACCCTGAATGGAGAACTTGTTCAGGACATCAGCAATTGAGGGAAATGGTGCTAAGCAACAAAGAATTAGAGACTTGATGCGAGACATCAGGAAATGAGAGACCTGGTGCACAGTGGAGCTAAATTAGAGAATTGGTGCATGTCAACAGGAAATGGGAGAATTAGAGTAGCTCACCCTTAAATGGTAGAACCAGGCTCAGGCATCAGTAAATGGAAGGATTAGTCCAGGGATATGAGTAAATGGGAGATTTGGTGGGAAACAATAAATGGGAGATCTGGTGCACAGTGCCATTACATTCGAAAATTGGTGAGAGTGCCAATATATTGGAAAATTGGAGCAGAGCCTGTCTAAATTGGGGAATAGGGGCCAGAGAATCAATAAAAAGAAGAAACGTTGCAGCATCGGTAAATTGGAGATTCAGTTCAGTGTATCACTAAATGGAAAAAAAAACAGCAAGACATCCGTACGTGGAAGATTTGTATCAGGGAACAACTAAATGGAAGGAGTTGGTGTAGGACAACAATAATTGGAGAATTCATGCAGGTGCCATTAAGTGTGAGGACTGGGGCAGGATAACCTCAATGGGTGAGTCGGTGAAATTCCCGAATTAGTGCAGGATTGGGAAATGGGAGAATTGGTGCAGGGAAGCAGAGCACTAATTACAGCCTTAGAGATGTACAGCACGGAAACAGACACTTCAGTCCGACCTGTTCACGCTGAAATTTAAGAATTCTGGCAGCTCTCCACTAAATTGGAGAATCATTGCAAGAAACTACTAAATGGAAAAGGTGTAGAAGAGCCGATCGAAATGTGAGAATTTGCAACAGGGCAATCAGATAATGTTCAGCACTAAATGGGTGTGTTATGCTGTGTTGCACTAAATGGGAGAATTGGGGCAGGGAGATTTAGAGTAGCGCACCCCTAAATTGGGCGAGAGCATCAGTCAGTATGGGGATTGGTGTAAGGCAACACTGAGTGGAGAATTTCTTCAGGATATCAGTAATTGGGCAAAATGTTGCTCAGCAACACTGAATTGGAGAATTGGCGTGGGGTATCAGGAAAAGAAAGACCTGGTGCAGGATGCTGATAACTTCGAGAATTGGAGCAAATGGGAGACCCCGGGCAGTGAATCAGTAAATAGAACAAATGTTGCAAAGGATTCGTGGTCCAGATTCAATACAGTGCACCACAAAATGGGGGACTTGGTGCAGTTCACCACTAAATGGGGGATATTTGCAGTTTGGGTAATTTGGAGATATGATGCAGAGATTGCCAAGATTAGAGAATTCTGTCAGCGTTCTACTAAATGGGAGAATTGTTGCATGGAAATACTGAATTGAAGACCTAGTGCACAGTGGAGCTCAATTAGAGAATGGGTGTATGGCAACAGGAAATGGGAGAATTAGGGTAGCGCACCCTTAAATGGTAAAATCGGGGTCGGGCATCAGTAAGGAGAAGAGGGAGTACAGGGGTATGAGTCAATTCGAGATTTGGTGGGTTTCAATGGATGGGTGATTCGGTGCACAGTGCCATTACATTGGAAAATTGGTGGGAGTGTCTGTATATTTGAAAATTGGAGCAGAGCATGTCTAAATTGGGGAATGGTGATGAGGGAATCAATAAAAAGAAATGTTGGAAGCATCAGTAAATTGGAGAGTCTGGTCAGTGCATCACTAAATGAACAAATATAATCAGCAGGGAATCCGTACGTTGGAAATGTGTATCAGGGAACAACGAAATGGAAGGAATTGATGCAGAACAACATTAATTGGAGAATTCATGCAGGTGCCGTTAAATTCTAAGTGGGAGGACTGGGGCAGGATAACCTCAATGGGTGAGTTGATGAAATTCCCGAATTAGTGCAGGATTGGGAAATGGGAGAATTGGTGCAGGGAAGCGGAGCACTAATTACAGCCTCAGAGATGGACAGCACGGAAACAGACCCTTCAGTCCGACCTGTTCACGCCCAAATTTAAGAATTCTGTAAGCTCTACACTAAATTGGAGAAACATTGCAATAAAATACTAAATGGATAAATTTCGCAAGGGCTTACAAAAATGTGAGAATTTTCAACAGGACATCAGATAATGGGTGAATTAGTGCAGTTCAGTGCTAAATGGGTGAGTTATGCTGTGTTGCAACTACATGGGAGAATTGAGGCAGGACAATACCTTTTGGGAGATTTAGAGTCGGGCACCTCTAAATTGGGCGAGAGCATCAGTCAGTATGAGGATTTGTTTAAGGCAACACTGAGGGGGCACTGAGTGACAACACTGAGGCAACTTGTTCAGGACATCAGAAATTGGGGGAAATGGTGCTGAGCAACACTGAATTGGAGAATCGGTGTGGGGTATCAGTAAATGAGAGACCTGGTGCAGGGTGCTGATAACTTCGAGAATTGGAGCAAATGGGAGACCCCGGGCAGTGAATCAGTCAATAGGACAAATGTTGCAAAGGATTAGTGCTCCAGATTCAATACAGTGTACCACGAAATGGGGGAGTTGGTGCAGTTCACCACGAAAGGGAAAATATGTGTAGGATCGGTAATTTGGAGATTTGATGTAGAGATCTCCAAGATTAGAGAATTCTGTCAGCAGTCGACTAAATGGGAGAATTGTTGCAGGGAAATACTGAATGGAAGACTGGTGCACAGTGAAGCTAAACTCGAGAATGGATACATGGCACCATTAAACGGGAGAATTAGAGTAGCGCACCCTTAAAAGGTAGAATCAGGGTCGGGCATCAATAAATGGAGGAATTAATACAGGGGTATGAGTAAAAGGTAGATTTGGTGGAAACACTAAATGGGAGATTCAGTGCAGATAGCGATTCTATCTGAACATTGGTGAGAGTGCCAACATATTTTCGATCATACAGGAGGAAGCAGAGACGCTGCTCCAGCTCCTTTATTTTCTATAATACAGGAGGAAGCAGTGACGCAGCTCCAGTTCCTTTGTTTTCTAGTATACAGGAGGAAGCGGTGACGCGGCTCAAGCTCCTTTATTTTCTAGTATACAGGAGGAAGCAGAGACGCTGCTCCAGCTCCATTATTTTCTATAATACAGGAGGAAGCGGTGACGCTGCTCCAGCTCATTTATTTTCTATAATACAGGAGGAAGCAGTGACGCTGCTCCAGCTCCTTTATTTTCTATAATACAGGATGAAGCAGAGACGCTGCTCCAGCTCCTTTATTTTCTATAATACAGGAGGAAGCAGTGACGCTGCTCCAGCTCCTTTATTTTCTATAATACAGGAGGAAGCAGTGACGCTGCTCCAACTCCTATATTTTCTATAATACAGGAGGAAGCAGAGACGCTGCTCCAGCTCCTTTACTTTCTATAATACTGGAGGAAACAGTGACGCTGCTCCAGCTCCTTTATTTTCTATAATACAGGAGGAAGCAGTGACGCTGCTCCAGCTCCTTTATTTTCTATAATTCAGGAGGAAGCAGTGACGCTGCTCCAGCTCCTTTATTTTCTATAATTCAGGAGGAAGCAGTGACGCTGCTCCAGCTCCTTTATTTTCTATAATACAGGAGGAAGCAGAGACGCTGCTCCAGCTCCTTTATTTTCTATAATACAGGAGGAAGCAGAGACGCTGCTCCAGCTCCTTTACTTTCTATAATACAGGAGGAAGCAGTGACGCTGCTCCAGCTCCTTTATTTTCTATAATACAGGAGGAAGCAGAGACGCTGCTCCATCTCCTTTATTTTCTATAATACAGGAGGAAGCAGTGACGCTGCTCCAGCTCCTTTATTTTCGAAAATACAGGAGGAAGCAGTGACGCTGCTCCAGCTCCTTTATTTTCTATAATACAGGAGGAAGGAGTGACGCTGCTCCAGTTCCTTTATTTTCTATAATACAGGAGGAAGCAGTGACGCTGCTCCAGCTCCTTTATTTTCTATAATACAGGAGGAATCAGAGACGCTGCTCCAGCTCCTTTATTTTCTATAATACAGGAGGAAGCAGTGACGCTGCTCCAGCTCCTTTATTTTCTATAATACAGGAGGAAGCAGAGACGCTGCTCCAGCTCCTTTATTTTCTATAATACTGGAGGAAGCAGTGACGCTGCTCCAGCTCCTTTATTTTCTATAATACAGGAGGAAGCAGTGACGCTGCTCCAGCTCCTTTATTTTCTATAATACCGGAGGAAGCATTGACGCTGCTCCAGGTCCTTTATTTTCTATAATACAGGAGGAAGCAGAAACGCTGCCCCAGCTCCTTTATTTTTTATAATGCAGGAGGAAGCAGTGACGCTGCTCCAGCTCCTTTATTTTCTCTAATACTGGAGGAAGGAAGAGACGCTGCTCCAGCTCCTTTATTTTCTATAATACAGGAGGAAGCAGAGACGCTGCTCCAGCTCCTTTATTTTCTATAATACCGGAGGAAGGAGAGACGCTGCTCCAGCTCCTTTATTTTCTATAATACAGGAGGAAGCAGTGAAACTGCTGCAGCTCCTTTATTTTCTATAATACCGGAGGAAGGAGAGACGCTGCTCCAGCTCCTTTATTTTCTATCATACAGGAGGAAGCAGAGACGCTGCTCCAGCTCCTTTATTTTCTATAATACAGGAGGAAGCAGAGACGCTGCTCCAGTTCCATTATTTTCTATAATACAGGAAGAAGCAGTGACGCTGCTCCAGCTCCTTCATTTTCTATAATACCGGAGGAAGCAGTGACGCTGATCCAGCTCCTTTGTTTTCTATAATACAGGAGGAAGGAGAGACGCTGCTGCAGCTCCTTTATATTCTAAAATACAGGAGGAAGCAGTGACGCTGCTCCAGCTCCTTTATTTTCTACAATACAGGAGGAAGCAGTGACGCTGCTCCAGCTCCTTTATTTTCTATAATATCGGAGGAAGCAGTGACACTGCTCCAGCTCCTTTATTTTCTATAATACTGGAGGAAGCAGTGACGCCGCTCCAGCTACTTTATTTTCTATAATACAGGAGGAAGCAGTGACGCTGCTCCAGCTCCTTTATTTTCTATAATACTGGAGGAAGCAGTGACGCTGCTCCAGCTCCTTTATTTTCTATAATACAGGAGGAAGCAGTGACGCTGCTCCAGCTCCTTTATTTTCTATAATACAGGAGGAAGCAGTGACGCTGCTCCTGCTCCTTTATTTTCTATAATACAGGAGGAAGCAGTGACGCAGCTCCAGTTCATTTGTTTTCTAGTATACAGGAGGAAGCGGTGACGCGGCTCAAGCTACTTTATTTTCTAGTATACAGGAGGAAGCAGAGACGCTGCTCCAGCTCCTTTATTTTCTATAATACAGGAGGAAGCGGTGACGCTGCTCCAGCTCATTTATTTTCTATAATACAGGAGGAAGCAGTGACGCTGCTCCAGCTCCTTTATTTTCTATAATACAGGATGAAGCAGAGACGCTGCTCCAGCTCCTTTATTTTCTATAATACAGGAGGAAGCAGTGACGCTGCTCCAGCTCCTTTATTTTCTATAATACAGGAGGAAGCAGTGACGCTGCTCCAACTCCTATATTTTCTATAATACAGGAGGAAGCAGAGACGCTGCTCCAGCTCCTTTACTTTCTATAATACTGGAGGAAACAGTGACGCTGCTCCAGCTCCTTTATTTTCTATAATACAGGAGGAAGCAGTGACGCTGCTCCAGCTCCTTTATTTTCTATAATTCAGGAGGAAGCAGTGACGCTGCTCCAGCTCCTTTATTTTCTATAATTCAGGAGGAAGCAGTGACGCTGCTCCAGCTCCTTTATTTTCTATAATACAGGAGGAAGCAGAGACGCTGCTCCAGCTCCTTTATTTTCTATAATACAGGAGGAAGCAGAGACGCTGCTCCAGCTCCTTTACTTTCTATAATACAGGAGGAAGCAGAGACGCTGCTCCATCTCCTTTATTTTCTATAATACAGGAGGAAGCAGTGACGCTGCTCCAGCTCCTTTATTTTCGAAAATACAGGAGGAAGCAGTGACGCTGCTCCAACTCCTATATTTTCTATAATACAGGAGGAAGCAGAGACGCTGCTCCAGCTCCTTTACTTTCTATAATACTGGAGGAAACAGTGACGCTGCTCCAGCTCCTTTATTTTCTATAATACAGGAGGAAGCAGTGACGCTGCTCCAGCTCCTTTATTTTCTATAATTCAGGAGGAAGCAGTGACGCTGCTCCAGCTCCTTTATTTTCTATAATTCAGGAGGAAGCAGTGACGCTGCTCCAGCTCCTTTATTTTCTATAATACAGGAGGAAGCAGAGACGCTGCTCCAGCTCCTTTATTTTCTATAATACAGGAGGAAGCAGAGACGCTGCTCCAGCTCCTTTACTTTCTATAATACAGGAGGAAGCAGAGACGCTGCTCCATCTCCTTTATTTTCTATAATACAGGAGGAAGCAGTGACGCTGCTCCAGCTCCTTTATTTTCGAAAATACAGGAGGAAGCAGTGACGCTGCTCCAGCTCCTTTATTTTCTATAATACAGGAGGAAGGAATGACGCTGCTCCAGTTCCTTTATTTTCTATAATACAGGAGGAAGCAGTGACGCTGCTCCAGCTCCTTTATTTTCTATAATACAGGAGGAATCAGAGACGCTGCTCCAGCTCCTTTATTTTCTATAATACAGGAGGAAGCAGTGACGCTGCTCCAGCTCCTTTATTTTCTATAATACAGGAGGAAGCAGAGACGCTGCTCCAGCTCCTTTATTTTCTATAATACTGGAGGAAGCAGTGACGCTGCTCCAGCTCCATTATTTTCTATAATACAGGAGGAAGCAGTGACGCTGCTCCAGCTCCTTTATTTTCTATAATACCGGAGGAAGCATTGACGCTGCTCCAGGTCCTTTATTTTCTATAATACAGGAGGAAGCAGAAACGCTGCCCCAGCTCCTTTATTTTTTATAATGCAGGAGGAAGCAGTGACGCTGCTCCAGCTCCTTTATTTTCTCTAATACTGGAGGAAGGAAGAGACGCTGCTCCAGCTCCTTTATTTTCTATAATACAGGAGGAAGCAGTGAAACTGCTGCAGCTCCTTTATTTTCTATAATACCGGAGGAAGGAGAGACGCTGCTCCAGCTCCTTTATTTTCTATAATACAGGAGGAAGCAGAGACGCTGCTCCAGCTCCTTTATTTTCTATAATACAGGAGGAAGCAGAGACGCTGCTCCAGTTCCATTATTTTCTATAATACAGGAAGAAGCAGTGACGCTGCTCCAGCTCCTTCATTTTCTATAATACCGGAGGAAGCAGTGACGCTGATCCAGCTCCTTTATTTTCTATAATACAGGAGGAAGGAGAGACGCTGCTGCAGCTCCTTTATATTCTATAATACAGGAGGAAGCAGTGACGCTGCTCCAGCTCCTTTATTTTCTACAATACAGGAGGAAGCAGTGACGCTGCTCCAGCTCCTTTATTTTCTATGATATCGGAGGAAGCAGTTACACTGCTCCAGCTCCTTTATTTTCTATAATACTGGAGGAAGCAGTGACGCCGCTCCAGCTACTTTATTTTCTATAATACAGGAGGAAGCAGTGACGCTGCTCCAGCTCCTTTATTTTCTATAATACTGGAGGAAGCAGTGACGCTGCTCCAGCTCCTTTATTTTCTATAATACAGGAGGAAGCAGTGACGCTGCTCCAGCTCCTTTATTTTCTATAATACAGGAGGAAGCAGTGACGCTGCTCCAGCTCCTTTATTTTCTATAATACAGGAGGAAGCAGTGACGCTGCTCCAGCTCGTTTATTTTCTATAATACCGGAGGAAGTAGTGACGCCGCTCCAGCTCCTTTATTTTCTATAATACAGGAGGAAGCAGTGAAGCTGCTGCAGCTCCTTTATTTTCTATAATACCGGAGGAAGGAGAGACGCTGCTCCAGCTCCTTTATTTTCTATATACAGGAGGAAGCAGAGACGCTGCTCCAGCTCCTTTATTTTCTATAATACCGGAGGAAGGAGAGACGCTGCTCCAGCTCCTTTATTTTCTATAATACAGGAGGAAGCAGTGAAGCTGCTGCAGCTCCTTTATTTTCTATAATACCGGAGGAAGGAGAGACGCTGCTCCAGCTCCTTTATTTTCTATAATACAGGAGGAAGCAGAGACGCTGCTCCAGCTCCTTTATTTTCTATAATACAGGAGGAAGCAGAGACGCTGCTCCAGTTCCTTTATTTTCTATAATACAGGAAGAAGCAGTGACGCTGCTCCAGCTCCTTCATTTTCTATAATACCGGAGGAAGCAGTGACGCTGATCCAGCTCCTTTATTTTCTATAATACAGGAGGAAGGAGAGACGCTGCTGCAGCTCCTTTATTTTCTATAATACAGGAGGAAGCAGTGACGCTGCTCCAGCTCCTTTATTTTCTATAATACAGGAGGAAGCAGTGACGCTGCTCCAGCTCCTTTATTTTCTATAATATCGGAGGAAGCAGTGACACTGCTCCAGCTCCTTTATTTTCTATAATACTGGAGGAAGCAGTGACTCCGCTCCAGCTACTTTATTTTCTATAATACAGGAGGAAGCAGTGACGCTGCTCCATCTCCTTTATTTTCTATAATACTGGAGGAAGCAGTGACGCTGCTCCAGCTCCTTTATTTTCTATAATACAGGAGGAAGCAGTGACGCTGCTCCAGCTCCTTTATTTTCTATAATACAGGAGGAAGCAGTGACGCTGCTCCAGCTCCTTTATTTTCTATAATACAGGAGGAAGCAGTGACGCTGCTCCAGCTCCTTTATTTTCTATAATACCGGAGGAAGTAGTGACGCCGCTCCAGCTCCTTTATTTTCTATAATACAGGAGGAAGCAGTGAAGCTGCTGCAGCTCCTTTATTTTCTATAATACCGGAGGAAGGAGAGACGCTGCTCCAGCTCCTTTATTTTCTATAATACAGGAGGAAGCAGAGACGCTGCTCCAGCTCCTTTATTTTCTATAATACAGGAGGAAGCAGAGACGCTGCTCCAGTTCCTTTATTTTCTATAATACAGGAAGAAGCAGTGACGCTGCTCCAGCTCCTTCATTTTCTATAATACAGGAGGAAGCAGTGACGCTGCTACAGCTCCTTTATTTTCTATATTACAGGAGGAAGGAGAGACGCTGCTGCAGCTCCTTTATTTTCTATAATACAGGAGGAAGCAGTGACGCTGCTCCAGCTCCTTTATTTTCTATAATACAGGAGGAAGCAGTGACGCTGCTCCAGCTCCTTTATTTTCTATAATACCGGAGGAAGCAGTGACACTGCTCCAGCTCCTTTATTTTCTATAATACTGGAGGAAGCAGTGACGCTGCTCCAGCTCCTTTATTTTCTATAATACTGGAGGAAGCAGTGATGATGCTCCAGCTCCTTTATTTTCTGTAATACAGGAGGAAGCAGTGACGCTGCTCCAGTTCCTTTATTTCCTATAATACAGGAGGAAGCAGAGACACTGCTCCAGCTCCTTTATTTTCTATAATACAGGAGGAAGCAGTGACGCTGCTCCAGCTCCTTTATTTTCTATAATACTGGAGGAAGCAGTGACGCCGCTCCAGCTCCTTTATTTTCTATAATACTGGAGGAAGCAGGGACGCATCTCCAACTCCTTTATTTTCTATAATACAGGAGGAAGCAGTGACGCTGCTCCAGCTCCTTTATTTTCTATAATACAGGAGGAAGCAGTGACACTGCTCCAGCTCCTTTATTTTCTATAATACAGGAGGAAGCAGTGACGCCGCTCCAGCTCCTTTATTTTCTATAATACAGGAGGAAGCAGAGACGCTGCTCCAACTCCTTTATTTTCTATAATCCAGGAGGAAGCAGAGACGCTGCTCCAGCTCCTTTATTTTCGATAATACAGGAGGAAGCAGTGACGCTGCTCCAGCTCCTTTATTTTCTATAATACAGGACGAAGCAGTGACGCTGCTCCAGCTCCTTTATTTTCTATAATACTGGAGGAAGCAGAGACGCTGCTCCAGCTCCTTTATTTTCTATAATACAGGAGGAAGCAGTGACGCTGCTCCAGCTCTTTTATTTTCTATAATACCGGAGGAAGCAGTGACGCTGCTCCAGCTCCTTTATTTTCTATAATTCAGGAGGAAGCAGTGACGCTGCTCCAGCTCCTTTATTTTCTATAATACAGGAGGAAGCAGTGACGCTGCTCCAGCTACTTTATTTTCTATAATCCAGGAGGAAGCAGTGACGCTGCTCCAGCTCCTTTATTTTCTATAATACAGGGGGAAGCAGTGACGCTGCTCCAGCTCCTTTATATTCTATAATACAGGAGGAAGCAGTGACGCTGCTCCAGCTCCTTTATTTTTTATAATACAGGAGGAAGCAGTGACGCTGCTCCAGCTCCTTTATTGTCTATAATACAGGGGGAAGCAGAGACGCTGCTCCAGCTCCTTTATTTTCTATAATACAGGAGGAAGCAGTGACGCTGCTCCAGCTCCTTTATTTTCTATAATACAGGAGGAAGCAGAGACGCTGCTCCAGCTCCTTTATTTTCTATAATACAGGAGGAAGCAGAGACACTGCTCCAACTCCTTTATTTTCTATAATACAGGAGGAAGCAGAGACGCTGCTCCAGCTCCTTTATTTTCGATAATACAGGAGGAAGCAGTGACGCTGCTCCAGCTCCTTTATTTTCTATAATACAGGAGGAAGGAGTGACGCTGCTCCACGTCCTTTATTTTCGAAAATACAGGAGGAAGCAGTGACGCTGCTCCAGCTCCTTTATTTTCGAAAATACAGGAGGAAGCAGTGACGCTGCTCCAGCTCCTTTATTTTCAATTATACAGGAGGAAGGAGTGACGCTGCTCCAGCTCCTTTATTTTCGAAAATACAGGTGGAAGCAGTAACGCCGCTCCAGCTCCTTTATTTTCAATAATACAGGAGGAAGCAGAGACGCTGCTCCAGCTCCTTTATTTTCTATAATACTGGAGGAAGCAGTGACGATGCTCAAGCTCCTTTATTTTCCATAAAACAGGAGGAAGCAGAGACGCTGCTCCAGCTGCTTTAACTTCTATAATACAGGAGGAAGCAGTGACGCTGCTCCAGCTCCTTTATTTTCTATAATACAGGAGGAAGCAGAGACGCTGCTCCAGCTCCTTTATTTTCAAGAATACAGGAGGAAGCAGAGACGCTGCTCCAGCTCCTTTATTTTCTACAATAAATTAGGAAGCAGAGTCACTGCTCCAGCTGCTTTAATTTCTATGATACAGGAGTAAGCAGTGACGCTGCTCCAGCTCCTTTATTTTCTATAATACAGGAGGAAGCAGAGACGCTGCTCCAGCTCCTTTATTTTCTATAAAACAGGAGGAAGCAGAGACGCTGCTCCAGCTGCTTTAATTTCTATAATACAGGAGGAAGCAGTGACGCTGCTCCAGCTCCTTTATTTTGTATAATACAGGAGGAAGCAGAGACGCTGCTCCAGCTCCTTTATTTTCTACAATAAATTAGGAAGCAGAGTCACTGCTCCAGCTGCTTTAATTTCTATAATACAGGAGGAAACAGTGACGCTGCTCCAGCTCCTTTATTTTCTAAAATACAGGAGGAAGCAGAGACGCTGCTCCAGCTACTTTATTTTCTATAATACAGGAGGAAGCAGAGACGCTGCTCCAGCTCCTTTATTTTCTATAATACAGGAGGAAGCAGAGACGCTGCTCCAGCTCCTTTATTTTCTATAATCCATGAGGAAGCAGAGACCCTGCTCCAGCTCCTTTTATTTTCTATAATCCAGGAGGAAGCAGAGACGCTGCTCCAGCTCCTTTATTTTCTATAATACAGGAGGAAACAGTGACGCTGCTCCAGCTCCTTTATTTTCTATAATACAGGAGGAAGCAGAGACGCTGCTCCAGCTCCTTTATTTTCAATAATACAGGAGGAAGCAGAGACGCTGCTCCAGCTCCTTCATTTTTTATAATACAGGAGGAAGCAGTGACGCTGCTCCAACTCCTTTATTTTCTATAATACAGGAGGAAGCAGAGACGCTGCTCCAGCTCCTTTATTTTCTATAATACTGGAGGAAGCAGTGACGATGCTCCAGCTCCTTTATTTTCTATAATACAGGAGGAAGCAGAGACGCTGCTCCAGCTCCTTTACTTTCTATAATACAGAAGGAAGCAGTGACGCTGCTCCAGCACCTTTATTTTCTATAATATTGGAGGAAGCAGTGACGCTGCTCCAGCTCCTTTATTTTCAATAATACAGGAGGAAGCAGTGACGCTGCTCCAGCTCCTTTATTTTCTATAATACAGGAAGAAGCAGTGACGCTGCTCCAGCTCCTTTATTTTCAATAATACAGGAGGAAGCAGTGACGCTGCTCCAGCACCTTTATTTTCTATAATACTGGAGGAAGCAGTGACGCTGCTCCAGCTCCTTTATTTTCAATAATACAGGAGGAAGCAGTGACGCTGCTCCAGCACCTTTATTTTCTATAATACAGGAGGAAGCAGTGATGCTGCTCCAGCTCCTTTATTTTCTATAATACAGGAGGAAGCAGAGACGCTGCTCCAGCTCCTTTATTTTCTATAATACAGGAGGAAGCAGTGACGCTGCTGCAGCTCCTTTATTTTCTGTAATACAGGAGGAAGCAGAGACGCTGCTCCAGGTCCTTTATTTTCTATAATACTGGAGGAAGCAGTGACGCTGCTCCAGTTCCTTTATTTTCTATAATACAGGAGGAAGCAGTGACGCTGCTCCAGCTCCTTTATTTTCTATAATCCAGGAGGAAGCAGTGACGCTGCTGCAACTCCTTTATTTTCTATAATCCAGGAGGAAGCAGTGACGCTGCTCCAGCTCCTTTATTTTCTATAATCCAGGAGGAAGCAGTGACGCTGCTCCAGCTCCTTTATTTTCTATAATACAGGAGGAAGCAGTGACGCCGCTCCAGCTCCTTTATTTTCTATAATCCAGGAGGAAGCAGTGACGCTGCTCCAGCTCCTTTATTTTCTATAATACAGGAGGAAGCAGTGACGCCGCTCCAGCTCCTTTATTTTCTATAATACAGTAGGAAGCAGTGACGCTGCTCCAGATCCTTTATTTTCAATAATTCAGGAGGAAGCAGTGACGCTGCTCCAGCTCCTTTATTTTCTATAATACGGGAGGAAGCAGAGACGCTGCTCCAGTTCCTTTATTTTCTATAATACAGGAGGAAGCAGTGACGCTGCTCCAGCTCCTTTATTTTCTATAATACAGGAGGAAGCAGAGACGCTGCTCCAGCTCCTTTATTTTCTATAATACCGGAGGAAGCAGTGACGCCGCTCCAGCACCTTTATTTTCTATAATACAGGAGGAAGCAGTGACGCTGCTCCAGCTCCTTTATTTTCTATAATACAGGAGGAAGCAGTGACGCTGCTCCAGCTCCTTTATTTTCTATAATACAGGAGGAAGTAGTGACGCTGCTCCAGCTCCTTTATTTTCTGTAAAACAGGAGGAAGCAGTGACGCTGCTCCACCTCCTTTATTTTCTATAATACAGGAGGAAGCAGAGACCCTGCTCCAGCTCCTTTATTTTCTATAATACAGGATGAAGTATTGACGCTGCTCCAGCTCCTTTATTTTCTATAATACTGGAGGAAGCAGTGACGCTGCTCCAGCTCCTTTATTTTCTATAATACAGGAGGAAGTAGTGACGCTGCTCCAGCTCCTTTATTTTCTATAATACCGGAGGAAGCAGTGACGCCGCTCCAGCACCTTTATTTTCTATAATACAGGAGGAAGCAGTGACGCTGCTCCAGCTCCTTTATTTTCTATAATACAGGAGGAAGCAGTGACGCTGCTCCAGCTCCTTTATTTTCTATAATACAGGAGGAAGTAGTGACGCTGCTCCAGCTCCTTTATTTTCTGTAAAACAGGAGGAAGCAGTGACGCTGCTCCACCTCCTTTATTTTCTATAATACAGGAGGAAGCAGAGACCCTGCTCCAGCTCCTTTATTTTCTATAATACAGGATGAAGTAGTGACGCTGCTCCAGCTCCTTTATTTTCTATAATACAGGAGGAAGCAGTGACGCTGCTCCAGCTCCTTTATTTTCTATAATACCGGAGGAAGTAGTGACGCTGCTCCAGCTCCTTTATTTTCTATAAAACAGGAGGAAGCAGTGACGCTGCTCCACCTCCTTTATTTTCTATAATACTGGAGGAAGCAGTGACGCTGCTCCAGCTCCTTTATTTTCTATAATAGAGCATGAAGCAGTGACGCCGCTCCAGTTCCTTTATTTTCTATAATACAGGAGGAAGCAGTGACGCTGCTCCAGCTCCTTTATTTTCTATAATACAGGAGGAAGTAGTGACGCTGCTCCAGTTCCTTTATTTTCTATAATACTGGAGGAAGCAGTGACGCTGCTCCAGCTCCTTTATTTTCAATAATACTGGAGGAAGCAGTGACGATGCTCCAGCTCCTTTATTTTCTATAATACTGGAGGAAGCGGTGACGCTGCTCCAGCTCCTTTATTTTCTATAATACAGGAGGAAGCAGTGACGCTGCTCCAGCTCCTTTATTTTCTATAATGCAGGAGGAAGCAGTGACGCTGCTCCAGCTCCTTTATTTTCTATAATGCAGGAGGAAGCAGTGACGCTGCTCCAGCTCCTTTATTTTCTATAATACCGGAGGAAGCAGTGACGCTGTTCCAGCTCCTTTATTTTCTATAATGCAGTTGGAAGCAGTGACGCTGCTCCAGCTCCTTTATTTTCTATAATACCAGAGGAAGCAGTGACGCTGCTCCAGCTCCTTTATTTTCTATAATACTGGAGGAAGCAGTGACGCTGCTGCAGTTCCTTTATTTTCTATAATACAGGAGGAAGCAGTGACGCTGCTCCAGCCCCTTTATTTTCTATAATACAGGAGGAAGCAGTGACGCTGCTCCAGCTCCTTTATTTTCTAAAATACAGGAGGAAACAGTGACGCTGCTTCAGCTCCTTCATTTTCTAAAATACAGGAGGAAGCAGTGACGCTGCTCCAGCTCCTTTATTTTCTATAATACAGAAGGAAGCAGTGACGCTGCTCCAGCTCCTTTATTTTCTATAATACAGGAGGAAGCAGTGACGCTGCTCCAGCTCCTTTATTTTCTATAATACATGAGGAAGCAGTGACGCTGCTCCAGCTCCTTTATTTTCTATAATACATGAGGAAGCAGTGACGCTGCTCCAGCTCCTTTATTTTCTATAATACTGGAGGAAGCAGTGAAGCCGCTCCAGCTCCTTTATTTTCTATAATACAGGAGGAAGCAGTGACTCTGCTCCAGCTCCTTTATTTTCCATAATACATGAGGAAGCAGTGACGCTGCTCCAGCCCCTTTATTTTCTATAATACAGGAGGAAGCAGTGACGCTGCTCCAGCTCCTTTATTTTCTATAATGCAGGAGGAAACAGTGACGCGGCTTCAGCTCCTTTATTTTCTATAATACAGGAGGAAGTAGTGACGCTGCTCCAACTCCTTTATTTTCTATAATACTGGAGGCAGCAGTGACGCTGCTCCAGTTCCTTTATTTTCTATAATACAGGAGGAAGCAGTGACGCTGCTCCAGCTCCTTTATTTTATATAATCCAGGAGGAAGCAGTGACGCTGCTGCAGCTCCTTTATTTTCTATAATCCAGGAGGAAGCAGTGACGCTGCTCCAGCTCCTTTATTTTCTATAATCCAGGAGGAAGCAGTGACGCTGCTCCAGCTCCTTTATTTTCTATAATACAGGAGGAAGCAGTGACGCCGCTCCAGCTCCTTTATTTTCTATAATCCAGGAGGAAGCAGTGACGCTGCTCCAGCTCCTTTATTTTCTATAATACAGGAGGAAGCAGTGACGCCGCTCCAGCTCCTTTATTTTCTATAATACAGGAGGAAGCAGTGACGCTGCTCCAGATCCTTTATTTTCTATAATTCAGGAGGAAGCAGTGACGCTGCTCCAGCTCCTTTATTTTCTATAATACGGGAGGAAGCAGAGACGCTGCAACAGTTCCTTTATTTTCTATAATACAGGAGGAAGCAGAGACGCTGCTCCAGCTCCTTTGTTTTCTATAATACCGGAGGAAGCAGTGACGCCGCTCCAGCACCTTTATTTTCTATAATACAGGAGGAAGCAGTGACGCTGCTCCAGCTCCTTTATTTTCTATAATACAGGAGGAAGCAGTGACGCTGCTCCAGCTCCTTTATTTTCTATAATACAGGAGGAAGTAGTGACGCTGCTCCAGCTCCTTTATTTTCTGTAAAACATGAGGAAGCAGTGACGCTGCTCCACGTCCTTTATTTTCTATAATACTGGAGGAATCAGTGACGCTGCTCCAGCTCCTTTATTTTCTATAATACAGCATGAAGCAGTGACGCCGCTCCAGTTCCTTTATTTTCTATAATACAGGAGGAAGCAGTGACGCTGCTCCAGCTCCTTTATTTTCTATAATACAGGAGGAAGTAGTGATGCTGCTCCAGCTCCTTTATTTTCTATAATACTGGAGGAAGCAGTGACGCTGCTCCAGCTCCTTTATTTTCGATAATACAGGAGGAAGTAGTGACGCTGCTCCAGCTCCTTAATTTTCTATAATACCGGAGGAAGCAGTGACGCCGCTCCAACTCCTTTATTTTCTATAATACAGGAGGAAGCAGTGACGCTGCTCCAGCTCCTTTATTTTCTATAATACAGGAGGAAGCAGTGACGCTGCTCCAGCTCCTTTATTTTCTATAATACAGGAGGAAGCAGTGACGCTGCTCCAGCTCCGTAATTTTCTATAATACAGGAGGAAGTAGTGACGCTGCTCCAGCTCCTTTATTTTCTATAAAACAGGAGGAAGCAGTGACGCTGCTCCACCTCCTTTATTTTCTATAATACTGGAGGAAGCAGTGACGCTGCTCCAGCTCCTTTATTTTCTATAATACAGCATGAAGCAGTGACGCCGCTCCAGTTCCTTTATTTTCTATAATACAAGATGAAGCAGTGACGCTGCTCCAGCTCCTTTATTTTCTATAATACAGGAGGAAGTAGTGACGCTGCTCCAGCTCCTTTATTTTCTATAATACTGGAGGAAGCAGTGACGCTGCTCCAGCTCCTTTATTTTCTATAATACTGGAGGAAGCGGTGACGATGCTCCAGCTCCTTTATTTTCTATAATAGTGGAGGAAGCGGTGACGCTGCTCCAGCTCCTTTATTTTCTATAATACAGCATGAAGCAGTGACGCTGCACCAGCTCCTTTATTTTCTATAATGCAGGAGGAAGCAGTGACGCTGCTCCAGCTCCTTTATTTTCTATAATGCAGGAGGAAGCAGTTACGCTGCTCCAGCTCCTTTATTTTCGATAATACCGGAGGAAGCAGTGACGCTGCTCCAGCTCCTTTATTTTCTATAATGCAGGAGGAAGCAGTGACGCTGCTCCAGCTCCTTTATTTTCTATAATACCGGAGGAAGCAGTGACGCTGCTCCAGCTCCTTTATTTTCTATAATACTGGAGGAAGCAGTGACGCTGCTCCAGCTCCTTTATTTTCGATAATACTGGAGGAAGCAGTGACGCCGCTCCAACTCCTTTATTTTCTATAGTACAGGAGGAAGCAGTGACGCTGCTCCAGCCCCTTTATTTTCTAAAATACAGGAGGAAACAGTGACGCTGCTTCAGCTCCTTCATTTTCTATAATACAGGAGGAAGCAGTGACGCTGCTCCAGCTCCTTTATTTTCTATAATACAGAAGGAAGCAGTGACGCTGCTCCAGCTCCTTTATTTTCTAAAGTACAGGAGGAAGCAGTGACGCTGCTCCAGCTCCTTTATTTTCTATAATACGGGAGGAAGCAGAGACGCTGCTCCAGTTCCTTTATTTTCTATAATACAGGAGGAAGCAGAGACGCTGCTCCAGCTCCTTTATTTTCTATAATACTGGAGGAAGCAGTGACGCTGCTCCAGCTCCTTTATTTTCAATAATACAGGAGGAAGCAGTGACGCTGCTCCAGCACCTTTATTTTCTATAATACAGGAGGAAGCAGTGATGCTGCTCCAGCTCCTTTATTTTCTATAATGCAGGAGGAAGCAGTTACGCTGCTCCAGCTCCTTTATTTTCGATAATACCGGAGGAAGCAGTGACGCTGCTCCAGCTCCTTTATTTTCTATAATACAGGAGGAAGCAGTGACGCCGCTCCAGCTCCTTTATTTTCTATAATACAGGAGGAAGCAGTGACGCTGCTCCAGCTCCTTTATTTTCTATAATACAGGAGGAAGCAGTGACGCCGCTCCAGCTCCTTTATTTTCTATAATACAGGAGGAAGCAGTGACGCTGCTCCAGATCCTTTATTTTCTATAATTCAGGAGGAAGCAGTGACGCTGCTCCAGCTCCTTTATTTTCTATAATACGGGAGGAAGCAGAGACGCTGCTCCAGTTCCTTTATTTTCTATAATACAGGAGGAAGCAGAGACGCTGCTCCAGCTCCTTTGTTTTCTATAATACCGGAGGAAGCAGTGACGCCGCTCCAGCACCTTTATTTTCTATAATACAGGAGGAAGCAGTGACGCTGCTCCAGCTCCTTTATTTTCTATAATACAGGAGGAAGCATTGACGCTGCTCCAGCTCCTTTATTTTCTATAATACAGGAGGAAGTAGTGACGCTGCTCCAGCTCCTTTATTTTCTGTAAAACATGAGGAAGCAGTGACGCTGCTCCACGTCCTTTATTTTCTATAATACTGGAGGAATCAGTGACGCTGCTCCAGCTCCTTTATTTTCTATAATACAGCATGAAGCAGTGACGCCGCTCCAGTTCCTTTATTTTCTATAATACAGGAGGAAGCAGTGACGCTGCTCCAGCTCCTTTATTTTCTATAATACAGGAGGAAGTAGTGACGCTGCTCCAGCTCCTTTATTTTCTATAATACTGGAGGAAGCAGTGACGCTGCTCCAGCTCCTTTATTTTCGATAATACAGGAGGAAGTAGTGACGCTGCTCCAGCTCCTTAATTTTCTATAATACCGGAGGAAGCAGTGACGCCGCTCCAACTCCTTTATTTTCTATAGGACAGGAGGAAGCAGTGACGCTGCTCCAGCTCCTTTATTTTCTATAATACAGGAGGAAGCAGTGACTCTGCTCCAGCTCCTTTATTTTCTATAATACAGGAGGAAGCAGTGACGCTGCTCCAGCTCCGTAATTTTCTATAATACAGGAGGAAGTAGTGACGCTGCTCCAGCTCCTTTATTTTCTATAAAACAGGAGGAAGCAGTGACGCTGCTCCACCTCCTTTATTTTCTATAATACTGGAGGAAGCAGTGACGCTGCTCCAGCTCCTTTATTTTCTATAATACAGCATGAAGCAGTGACGCCGCTCCAGTTCCTTTATTTTCTATAATACAAGATGAAGCAGTGACGCTGCTCCAGCTCCTTTATTTTCTATAATACAGGAGGAAGTAGTGACGCTGCTCCAGCTCCTTTATTTTCTATAATACTGGAGGAAGCAGTGACGCTGCTCCAGCTCCTTTATTTTCTATAATACTGGAGGAAGCGGTGACGATGCTCCAGCTCCTTTATTTTCTATAATACTGGAGGAAGCGGTGACGCTGCTCCAGCTCCTTTATTTTCTATAATACAGCATGAAGCAGTGACGCTGCTCCAGCTCCTTTATTTTCTATAATGCAGGAGGAAGCAGTGACACTGCTCCAGCTCCTTTATTTTCTATAATGCAGGAGGAAGCAGTTACGCTGCTCCAGCTCCTTTATTTTCGATAATACCGGAGGAAGCAGTGACGCTGCTCCAGCTCCTTTATTTTCTATAATGCAGGAGGAAGCAGTGACGCTGCTCCAGCTCCTTTATTTTCTATAATACCGGAGGAAGCAGTGACGCTGCTCCAGCTCCTTAATTTTCTATAATACTGGAGGAAGCAGTGACGTTGCTCCAGTTCCTTTATTTTCTATAATACAGGAGGAAGCAGTGACGCTGCTCCAGCCCCTTTATTTTCTAAAATACAGGAGGAAACAGTGACGCTGCTTCAGCTCCATCATTTTCTATAATACAGGAGGAAGCAGTGACGCTGCTCCAGCTCCTTTATTTTCTATAATACAGAAGGAAGCAGTGACGCTGCTCCAGCTCCTTTATTTTCTAAAGTACAGGAGGAAGCAGTGACGCTGCTCCAGCTCCTTTATTTTCTATAATACAGGAGGAAGCAGTGACGCTGCTCCAGCTCCTTTATTTTCTGTAATACAGGAGGAAGCAGAGACGCTGCTCCAGCTCCTTTATTTTCTATAATACATGAGGAAGCAGAGACGCTGCTCCAGCTCCTTTATTTTCTATAATACATGAGGAAGCAGTGACGCTGCTCCAGCTCCTTTATTTTCTATAATACAGGAGGAAGCAGTGACGCCGCTCCAGCTCCTTTATTTTCTATAATACTGGAGGAAGCAGTGACGCTGCTCCAGCTCCTTTATTTTCTATAATACTGGAGGAAGCAGTGAAGCCGCTCCAGCTCCTTTATTTTCTATAATACAGGAGGAAGCAGTGACTCTGCTCCAGCTCCTTTATTTTCTATAATACATGAGGAAGCAGTGACGCTGCTCCAGCCCCTTTATTTTCTATAATACAGGAGGAAGCAGTGACGCTGCTCCAGCTCCTTTATTTTCTATAATGCAGGAGGAAACAGTGACGCTGCTTCAGCTCCTTTATTTTCTATAATACAGGAGGAAGCAGTGACGCTGCTCCAGCTCCTTTATTTTCTATAAGACAGGAGGAAGCAGTGACGCTGCTCCAGTTCTTTATTTTCTATAATACCGGAGGAAGCAGTGACGCTGCTCCAGCTCCTTTATTTTCTATAATACAGGAGGATTCAGTGACGCTGCTCCAGCTCCTCTATTTTCTATAATCCAGGAGGAAGCAGTGACGCTGCTCCAGCTCCTTTATTTTCTATAATACAGGAGGAAGCAGTGACGCTGCTCCAGCTCCTTTATTTTCTATATTACAGGAGGAAGCAGTGACGCTGCTCCAGCTCCTTTATTTTCTATAATACAGGAGTAAGCAGAGACGCTGCTCCAGCTCCTTTATTTTCTATAATACAGAAGGAAGCAGTGACGATGCTCCAGCTATTTAATTTTCTATAATACTGGAGGAAGCAGTGACGCTGCTCCAGCTCCTTTATTTTCCATAATACAGGAGAAAGCAGTGACGCTGCTCCAGCTCCTTTATTTTCTATAATACAGGAGGAAGCAGTGACACTGCTCCAGCTCCTTTATTTTCTATAATACAGGAGGAAGCAGTGACACTGCTCCAGCTCCTTTATTTTCTATAATACAGGAGGAAGCAGTGACACTGCTCCAGCTCCTTTATTTTCCCTAATACAGGAGGAAGCAGTGACACTGCTCCAGCTCCTTTATTTTCTATAATACAGGAGGAAGCAGAGACGCTGCTCCAGCTCCTTTATTTTCTGTAATACAGGATGAAGCAGTGACGCTGCTCCAGCTCCTTTACTTTCGAAAATACAGGAGGAACAGTGACGCTGCTCCAGCTCCTTTGTTTTCTATAATACAGGAGGAAGCAGTGACGCTGCTCCAGCACCTTTATTTTCTATAATACAGGAGGAAGCAGAGACGCTGCTCCAGCTCCTTTATTTTCTACAATAAATTAGGAAGCAGAGTCACGGCTCCAGCTGCTTTAATTTCTATAATACAGGAGGAAGCAGTGACGCTGCTCCAGCTCCTTTATTTTCTATAATACAGGAGGAAGCAGAGACGCTGCTCCAGCTCCTTTATTTTCTATAAAACAGGAGGAAGCAGAGACGCTGCTCCAGCTGCTTTAATTTCTATAATACAGGAGGAAGCAGTGACGCTGTTCCAGCTCCTTTATTTTCTACAATACAGGAGGAAGCAGAGACGCTGCTCCAGCTCCTTTATTTTCTATAATACAGGAGGAAGCAGAGACGCTGCTCCAGCTCCTTTATTTTCTATAATCCAGGAGGAAGCAGAGACCCTGCTCCAGCTCCTTTATATTCTATAATACAGGAGGAAGCAGAGACGCTGCTCCAGCTCCTTTATTTTCTATAATACAGGAGGAAGCAGAGACGCTGCTCCAGCTCCTTTATTTTCTATAATACAGGTGGAAGCAGTGACGCTGCTCCAGCTCCTTTATTTTCTATAGTACAGGAGGAAGCAGTGACGCTGCTCCAGCTCCTTTATTTTCTATAATACTGGAGGAAGCAGTGACGCTGCTCCAGCTCCTTTATTTTCTATAATACAGGAGGAAGCAGTGACGCTGCTCCAGCTCCTTCATATTCTATAATACAGGAGGAAGCAGTGACGCTGCTCCAGCTCCTTTATTTTCTATAATACAGGAGGAAGCAGAGACGCTGTTCCAGCTCCTTTATTTTCTATAATACAGGAGGAAGCAGAGACGCTGCTCCAGCTCCTTTATTTTCTATAATACAGGAGGAAGCAGAGACGCTGCTCCAGCACCTTTATTTTTAATAATACAGGAGGAAGCAGTGACGCTGCTCCAGCTCCTTTATTTTCTATAATACAGGAGGAAGCAGTGACGCTGCTCCAGCTCCTTCATATTCTATAATACAGGAGGAAGCAGTGACGCTGCTCCAGCTCCTTTATTTTCTATAATACAGGAGGAAGCAGTGACGCTGCTCCAGCACCTTTATTTTCTATAATACAGGAGGAAGCAGTGACGCTGCTCCAGCTCCTTTATTTTCTATAATACAGGAGGAAGCAGTGACGCTGCTCCAGCTCCTTTATTTTGTATAATACAGGAGGAAGCAGTGACGCTGCTCCAGCTCCTTCATATTCTATAATACAGGAGGAAGCAGTGACGCTGCTCCAGCTCCTTTATTTTCTATAATAGAGGAGGAAGCAGAGACGCTGCTCCAGCTCCTTTATTTTCTATAACACTGGAGGAAGCAGTGACGATGCTCAAGCTCCTTTATTTTCTATAAAACAGGAGGAAGCAGAGACGCTGCTCCTGCTGCTTTAATTTCTATAATACAGGAGGAAGCAGTGACTCTGCTCCAGCTCCTTTATTTTCTATAATACAGGAGGAAGCAGAGACGCTGCTCCAGCTCCTTTATTTTCTACAATAAATTAGGAAGCAGAGTCACTGCTCCAGCTGCTTTAATTTCTATAATACAGGAGGAAGCAGTGACGCTGCTCCAGCTCCTTTATTTTCTATAATACAGGAGGAAGCAGAGACGCTGCTCCAGCTCCTTTATTTTCTATAATACAGGAGGAAGCAGAGACGCTGCTCCAGCTCCTTTATTTTCAATAATACAGGAGGAAGCAGAGACGCTGCTCCAGCTCCTTTATTTTTTAAAATACAGGAGGAAGCAGAGACGCTGCTCCAGCTCCTTTATTTTCTATAATACAGGGGGAAGTTGTGACGCTGCTCCAGCTCCTTATTTTCTACAATACAGGAGGAAGCAGAGACGCTGCTCCAGCTCCTTTATTTTCTATAATCCAGGAGGAAGCAGAGACCCTGCTCCAGCTCCTTTATTTTCTATAATCCAGGAGGAAGCAGTGACGCTGCTCCAGCTCCTTTATTTTCAATAATACAGGAGGAAGCAGAGACGCTGCTCCAGCTCCTTTATTTTCTATAATACAGGAGGATGCAACGACGCTGCTCCGGCTCCTTTATTTTCTGTAAAACAGGAGGAAGCAGTGACGCTGCTCCAGCTCCTTTATATTCTATAATACAGGAGGAAGCAGTGACACTTCTCCAGCTCCTTTATTTTCTATAATACAGGAGGAAGCAGTGACGCTGCTCCAGCTCCTTTATTTTCTATAATACAGGAGGAAGCAGTGACGCTGCTCCAGCTCCTTTATATTCTATAATACAGGAGGAAGCAGTGACACTGCTCCAGCTCATTTATTTTCTATAATACAGGAGGAAGCAGTGACACTGCTCCAGCTCCTTTATTTTCTATAATACAGGAGGAAGCAGTGACGCTGCTCCAGCTCCTTTATTTTCTATAATCCAGGGGGAAGCAGAGACCCTGCTCCAGCTCCTTTATTTTCTATAATCCAGGAGGAAGCAGTGACGCTGCTCCAGCTCCTTTATTTTCAATAATACAGGAGGAAGCAGTGACGCTGCTCCAGCTCCTTTATTTTCTATAATACAGGAGGAAGCAACGACGCTGCTCCGGCTCCTTTATTTTCTATAATACAGGAGGAAGCAGTGACGCTGCTCCAGCTCCTTTATTTTCTATAATACTGGAGGAAGCAGTGACGCCGCTCCAGCTCCTTTATTTTCTATAATACAGGAGGAAGCAGTGACTCTGCTCCAGCTCCTTTATTTTCTATAATACATGAGGAAGCAGTGACGCTGCTCCAGCCCCTTTATTTTCTATAATACAGGAGGAAGCAGTGACGCTGCTCCAGCTCCTTTATTTTCTAAAATACAGGAGGAAACAGTGACGCTGCTTCAGCTCCTTCATTTTCTATAATACAGGAGGAAGCAGTGACGCTGCTCCAGCTCCTTTATTTTCTATAATACAGAAGGAAGCAGTGACGCTGCTCCAGCTCCTTTATTTTCTATAATACAGGAGGAAGCAGTGACGCTGCTCCAGCTTCTTTATTTTCTATAATACAGGAGGAAGCAGTGACGCCGCTCCAGCTCCTTTATTTTCTGTAATACAGGAGGAAGCAGAGACGCTGCTCCAGCTCCTTTATTTTCTGTAATACATGAGGAAGCAGAGACGTTGCTCCAGCTCCTTTATTTTCTATAATACAGGAGGAAGCAGTGACGCTGCTCCAGCTCCTTTATTTTCTATAATACATGAGGAAGCAGTGACGCTGCTCCAGCTCCTTTATTTTCTATAATACCGGAGGAAGCAGTGACGCTGCTCCAGCTCCTTTATTTTCTATAATACAGGAGGAAGCAGTGACGCCGCTCCAGCTCCTTTATTTTCTATAATACATGAGGAAGCAGTGACGCTGCTCCAGCTCCTTTATTTTCTATAATACAGGAGGAAGCAGTGAAGCCGCTCCAGCTCCTTTATTTTCTATAATACAGGAGGAAGCAGTGACGCTGCTCCAGCTCCTTTATTTTCTATAATACAGGAGGAAGCAGTGACGCTGCTCCAGCTCCTTTATTTTCTATAATTCCGGAGGAAGCAGTGACGCTGCTCCAGCCCCTTTATTTTCACTAATACAGGAGGATTCAGTGACGCTGCTCCAGCTCCTCTATTTTCTATAATCCAGGAGGAAGCAGTGACGCTGCTCCAGCTCCTTTATTTTCTATAATACAGGAGGAAGCAGAGACGCTGCTCCAGCTCCTTTATTTTCTATAATACAGGAGGAAGCAGTGACGCTGCTCCAGCTCCTTTATTTTCTATAATACAGGAGGAAGCAGAGACGCTGCTCCAGCTCCTTTATTTTCTATAATACAGAAGGAAGCAGTGACGATGCTCCAGCTCCTTTATTTTCTATAATACTGGAGGGAGCAGTGACGCTGCTCCAGCTCCTTTATTTTCTATAATACAGGAGAAAGCAGTGACGCTGCTCCAGCTCCTTTATTTTCTATAATACAGGAGGAAGCAGTGACACTGCTCCAGCTCCTTTATTTTCTATAATACAGGAGGAAGCAGTGACGCTGCTCCAGCTCCTTTATTTTCTATAATACAGGAGGAAGCAGTGACGCTGCTCCAGCCCCTTTATTTTCACTAATGCAGGAGGATTCAGTGACGCTGCTCCAGCTCCTCTATTTTCTATAATCCAGGAGGAAGCAGTGACGCTGCTCCAGCTCCTTTATTTTCTATAATACAGGAGGAAGCAGTGGCGCTGCTCCAGCTCCTTTATTTTCTATAATACAGGAGGAAGCAGTGACGCTGCTCCAGCTCCTTTATTTTCTATAATACAGGAGGAAGCAGAGACGCTGCTCCAGCTCCTTTATTTTCTATAATACAGAAGGAAGCAGTGACGATGCTCCAGCTCCTTTATTTTCTATAATACTGGAGGGAGCAGTGACGCTGCTCCAGCTCCTTTATTTTCTATAATACAGGAGAAAGCAGTGACGCTGCTCCAGCTCCTTTATTTTCTATAATACAGGAGGAAGCAGTGACACTGCTCCAGCTCCTTTATTTTCTATAATACAGGAGGAAGCAGTGACGCTGCTCCAGCTCCTTTATTTTCTATAATACAGGAGGAAGCAGTGACGCTGCTCCAGCTCCTTTATTTTCTATAATACAGGAGGAAGCAGTGACGCTGCTCCAGCTCCTTTATTTTCTATAATACAGGAGGAAGCAGTGACACTGCTCCAGCTCCTTTATTTTCTGTAATACAGGAGGAAGCAGAGACGCTGCTCCAGCTCCTTTATTTTCTATAATACAGGAGGAAGCAGAGACGCTGCTCCAGCTCCTTTATTTTCTGTAATACAGGAGGAAGCAGTGACGCTGCTCCAGCTCCTTTATTTTCTATAATACAGGAGGAAGCAGTGACGCTGCTCCAGCTCCTTTATTTTCTATAATACAGGAGGAAGCAGTGACGCTGCTCCAGCTCCTTTATTTTCTATAATACAGGAGGAAGCAGTGACGCTGCTCCAGCTCCTTTGTTTTCTACAATACAGGAGGAAGCAGTGACGCTGCTCCAGCTCCTTTATTTTCTATAATACAGGAGGAAGCAGTGACGCTGCTCCAGCTCCTTTGTTTTCTACAATACAGGAGGAAGCAGTGACGCTGCTCCAGCTCCTTTATTTTCTATAATACAGGAGGAAGCAGTGACGCTGCTCCAGCTCCTTTGTTTTCTACAATACAGGAGGAAACAGTGACGCTGCTCCAGCTCCTTTATTTTCTATAATACAGGAGGAAGCACTGACGCTGCTCCAGCTCCTTTGTTTTCTATAACACAGGAGGAAGCAGTGACGCTGCTCCAGCTCCTTTGTTTTCTATAATGCAGGAGGAAGCAGTGACGCTGCTCCAGCTCCTTTGTTTTCTATAATACAGGAGGAAGCAGTGACGCTGCTCCAGCTCCTTTATTTTCTATAATACAGGAGGAAGCACTGACGCTGCTCCAGCTCCTTTATTTTCTATAATACAGGAGGAAGCAGTGACGCTGCTCCAGCTCCTTTATTTTCTATAATACAGGAGGAAGCAGTGACACTGCTCCAGCTCCTTTATTTTCTATAATACAGGAGGAAGCAGAGACGCTGCTCCAGCTCCTTTATTTTCTATAATACAGGAGGAAGCACTGACGCTGCTCCAGCACCTTTATTTTCTATAATACAGGAGGAAGCAGAGACGCTGCTCCAGCTCCTTTATTTTCTACAATAAATTAGGAAGCAGAGTCACTGCTCCAGCTGCTTTAATTTCTATAATACAGGAGGAAGCAGTGACGCTGCTCCAGCTCCTTTATTTTCTATAATACAGGAGGAAGCAGAGACGCGGCTCCAGCTCCTTTATTTTCTATAAAACAGGAGGAAGCAGAGACGCTGCTCCAGCTGCTTTAATTTCTATAATACAGGAGGAAGCAGTGACGCTGTTCCAGCTCCTTTATTTTCTATAATACAGGAGGAAGCAGAGACGCTGCTCCAGCTCCTTTATTTTCTATAATACAGGAGGAAGCAGAGACGCTGCTCCAGCTCCTTTATTTTCTATAATCCAGGAGGAAGCAGAGACCCTGCTGCAGCTCCTTTATTTTCTATAATACAGGAGGAAGCAGTGACGCTGCTCCAGCTCCTTTATTTTCTATACTACAGGAGGAAGCAGTGACGCTGCTCCAGCTCCTTTATTTTCTATAATACTGGAGGAAGCAGTGACGCTGCTCCAGTTCCTTTATTTTCATTAATACCGGAGGAAGCAGTGACGCTGCTCCAGCTCCTTTATTTTCTATAATACAGGAGAAAGCAGAGACGCTGCTCCAGCTCCTTTATTTTCAATAATACAGGAGGAAGCAGAGACGCTGCTCCAGCTCCTTTATTTTCTTTAATACAGGTGGAAGCAGTGACGCTGCTCCTGCTCCTTTATTTTCTATAGTACAGGAGGAAGCAGTGACGCTGCTCCAGCTCCTTTATTTTCTATAATACTGGAGGAAGCAGTGACGCTGCTCCAGCTCTTTTATTTTCTATAATACAGGAGGAAGCAGTGACGCTGCTCCAGCTCCTTTATTTTCTATAATACAGGAGGAAGCAGTGACGCTGCTCCAGCTCCTTTATTTTCTATAATGCAGGAGGAAGCAGTGACGCTGCTCCAGCTCCTTTATTTTCAATAATACAGGAGGAAGCAGTGACGCTGCTCCAGCTCCTTTATTTTCAATAATACAGGAGGATGCAGTGACGCTGCTCCAGCTCCTTTATTTTCTATAATACCGGAGGAAGCAGTGACGCTGCTCCAGCTCCTTTATTTTCTATAATACAGGAGGAAGCAGTGACGCTGCTCCAGCTCCTTTATTTTCTATAATACAGGAGGAAGCAGAGACGCTGCTCCAGCTCCTTTATTTTTTATAATACAGAAGGAAGCAGTGACGATGCTCCAGCTCCTTTATTTTCTATAATACTGGAGGGAGCAGTGACGCTGCTCCAGCTCCTTTATTTTCTATAATACAGGAGAAAGCAGTGACGCTGCTCCAGCTCCTTTATTTTCTATAATACAGGAGGAAGCAGTGACACTGCTCCAGCTCCTTTATTTTCTATAATACAGGAGGAAGCAGTGACACTGCTCCAGCTCCTTTATTTTCTATAATACAGGAGGAAGCAGTGATGCTGCTCCAGCTCCTTTATTTTCTATAATACAGGAGGAAGCAGTGACGCTGCTCCAGCTCCTTTATTTTCTATAATACAGGAGGAAGCAGTGACACTGCTCCAGCTCCTTTATTTTCTATAATACAGGAGGAAGCAGTGACACTGCTCCAGCTCCTTTATTTTCTATAATACAGGAGGAAGCAGAGACGCTGCTCCAGCTCCTTTATTTTCTGTAATACAGGAGGAAGCAGTGACGCTGCTCCAGCTCCTTTATTTTCTGTAATACAGGAGGAAGCAGTGACGCTGCTCCAGCTCCTTTATTTTCTATAATACAGGAGGAAGCAGTGACGCTGCTCCAGCTCCTTTATTTTCTATAATACAGGAGTAAGCACTGACGCTGCTCCAGCTCCTTTGTTTTCTATAATACAGGAGGAAGCAGTGACGCTGCTCCAGCTCCTTTATTTTCTATAATACAGGAGGAAGCAGTGACGCTGCTCCAGCTCCTTTGTTTTCTAGAATGCAGGAGGAAGCAGTGACGCTGTATCCAGCTCCTTTGTTTTCTATAATACAGGAGGAAGCAGTGACGCTGCTCCAGCTCCTTTGTTTTCTATAATACAGGAGGAAGCAGTGACGCTGCTCCAGCTCCTTTATTTTCTATAATACAGGAGGAAGCAGTGACGCTGCTCCAGCTCCTTTATTTTCTATAATACAGTAGGAAGCAGTGACATTGCTCCAGTTCCTTTATTTTCTATAATACAGGAGGAAGCAGTGACACTGCTCCAGCTCCTTTATTTTCTATAATACAGGAGGAAGCAGAGACGCTGCTCCAGCTCCTTTATTTTCTATAATACAGGAGGAAGCAGTGACGCTGCTCCAGCACCTTTATTTTCTATAATACAGGAGGAAGCAGAGACGCTGCTCCAGCTCCTTTATTTTCTACAATAAATTAGGAAGCAGAGTCACTGCTCCAGCTGCTTTAATTTCTATAATACAGGAGAAAGCAGTGACGCTGCTCCAGCTCCTTTATTTTCTATAATACAGGAGGAAGCAGAGACGCGGCTCCAGCTCCTTTATTTTCTATAAAACAGGAGGAAGCAGAGACGCTGCTCCAGCTGCTTTAATTTCTATAATACAGGAGGAAGCAGTGACGCTGTTCCAGCTCCTTTATTTTCTATAATACAGGAGGAAGCAGAGACTCTGCTTCAGCTCCTTTATTTTCTATAATACAGGAGGAAGCAGTGACGCTGCTCCAGCTCCTTTATTTTCTATAATGCAGGAGGAAACAGTGACGCTGCTTCAGCTCCTTTATTTTCTATAATACAGGAGGAAGCAGTGACGCTGCTCCAGCTCCTTTATTTTCTATAATACAGGAGGAAGCAGTGGCGCTGCTCCAGCTCCTTTATTTCCTATAATACAGGAGGAAGCAGTGACGCTGCTCCAGCTCCTTTATTTTCTATAATACAGGAGGAAGCAGAGACGCTGCTCCAGCTCCTTTATTTTCTATAATACAGAAGGAAGCAGTGACGATGCTCCAGCTCCTTTATTTTCTATAATACTGGAGGGAGCAGTGACGCTGCTCCAGCTCCTTTATTTTCTATAATACAGGAGAAAGCAGTGACGCTGCTCCAGCTCCTTTATTTTCTATAATACAGGAGGAAGCAGTGACACTGCTCCAGCTCCTTTATTTTCTATAATACAGGAGGAAGCAGTGACGCTGCTCCAGCTCCTTTATTTTCTATAATACAGGAGGAAGCAGTGACGCTGCTCCAGCTCCTTTATTTTCTATAATACAGGAGGAAGCAGTGACGCTGCTCCAGCTCCTTTATTTTCTATAATACAGGAGGAAGCAGTGACACTGCTCCAGCTCCTTTATTTTCTATAATACAGGAGGAAACAGTGACGCTGCTCCAGCTCCTTTATTTTCTATAATACAGGAGGAAGCAGAGACGCTGCTCCAGCTCCTTTATTTTCTGTAATACAGGAGGAAGCAGTGACGCTGCTCCAGCTCCTTTATTTTCTGTAATACAGGAGGAAGCAGTGACGCTGCTCCAGCTCCTTTATTTTCTATAATACAGGAGGAAGCAGTGAAGTTGCTCCAGCTCCTTTATTTTCTATAATACAGGAGGAAGCACTGACGCTGCTCCAGCTCCTTTGTTTTCTATAATACAGGAGGAAGCAGTGACGCTGCTCCAGCTCCTTTATTTTCTATAATACAGGAGGAAGCAGTGACGCTGCTCCAGCTCCTTTGTTTTCTATAATGCAGGAGGAAGCAGTGACGCTGCTCCAGCTCCTTTGTTTTCTATAATACAGGAGGAAGCAGTGACGCTGCTCCAGCTCCTTTGTTTTCTCTAATACAGGAGGAAGCAGTGACGTTGCTCCAGCTCCTTTATTTTCTATAATACAGGAGGAAGCAGTGACGCTGCTCCAGCTCCTTTATTTTCTATAATACAGGAGGAAGCAGTGACGCTGCTCCAGCTCCTTTATTTTCTATAATACAGGAGGAAGCAGTGACGCTGCTCCAGCTCCTTTATTTTCTATAATACAGGAGGAAGCAGTGACGCTGCTCCAGCTCCTTTATTTTCTATAATACAGGAGGAAGCAGAGACGCTGCTCCAGCTCCTTTATTTTCTATAATACAGAAGGAAGCAGTGACGATGCTCCAGCTCCTTTATTTTCTATAATACTGGAGGGAGCAGTGACGCTGCTCCAGCTCCTTTATTTTCTATAATACAGGAGGAAGCAGTGACACTGCTCCAGCTCCTTTATTTTCTATAATACAGGAGGAAGCAGTGACACTGCTCCAGCTCCTTTATTTTCTATAATACAGGAGGAAGCAGAGACGCTGCTCCAGCTCCTTTATTTTCTGTAATACAGGAGGAAGCAGTGACGCTGCTCCAACTCCTTTATTTTCTGTAATACAGGAGGAAGCAGTGACGCTGCTCCAGCTCCTTTATTTTCTATAATACAGGAGGAAACAGTGACGCTGCTCCAGCTCCTTTATTTTCTATAATACAGGAGGAAGCGCTGACGCTGCTCCAGCTCCTTTGTTTTCTATAATACAGGAGGAAGCAGTGACGCTGCTCCAGCTCCTTTGTTTTCTATAATGCAGGAGGAAGCAGTGACGCTGCTCCAGCTCCTTTGTTTTCTATAATACAGGAGGAAGCAGTGACGCTGCTCCAGCTCCTTTGTTTTCTATAATACAGGAGGAAGCAGTGACGCTGCTCCAGCTCCTTTATTTTCTATAATACAGGAGGAAGCAGTGACGCTGCTCCAGCTCCTTTATTTTCTATAATACAGGAGGAAGCAGTGACACTGCTCCAGCTCCTTTATTTTCTATAATACAGGAGGAAGCAGTGACGCTGCTCCAGCTCCTTTATTTTCTATAATACAGGAGGAAGCAGAGACGCTGCTCCAGCTCCTTTATTTTCTTTAATACAGGAGGAAGCAGTGACGCTGCTCCAGCACCTTTATTTTCTATAATACAGGAGGAAGCAGAGACGCTGCTCCAGCTCCTTTATTTTCTACAATAAATTAGGAAGCAGAGTCACTGCTCCAGCTGCTTTAATTTCTATAATACAGGAGGAAGCAGTGACGCTGCTCCAGCTCCTTTATTTTCTATAATACAGGAGGAAGCAGAGACGCGGCTCCAGCTCCTTTATTTTCTATAAAACAGGAGGAAGCAGAGACGCTGCTCCAGCTGCTTTAATTTCTATAATACAGGAGGAAGCAGTGACGCTGTTCCAGCTCCTTTATTTTCTATAATACAGGAGGAAGCAGTGACGCTGCTCCAGCTCCTTTATTTTCTATAATACAGGAGGAAGCAGAGACGCTGCTCCAGCTCCTTTATTTTCTATAATCCAGGAGGAAGCAGAGACCCTGCTGCAGCTCCTTTATTTTCTATAATACAGGAGGAAGCAGTGACGCTGCTCCAGCTCCTTTATTTTCTATAGTACAGGAGGAAGCAGTGACGCTGCTCCAGCTCCTTTATTTTCTAATACTGGAGGAAGCAGTGACGCTGCTCCAGTTCCTTTATTTTCTATAATACCGGAGGAAGCAGTGACGCTGCTCCAGCTCCTTTATTTTCTATAATACAGGAGAAAGCAGAGACGCTGCTCCAGCTCCTTTATTTTCAATAATACAGGAGGAAGCAGAGACGCTGCTCCAGCTCCTTTATTTTCTTTAATACAGGTGGAAGCAGTGACGCTGCTCCAGCTCCTTTATTTTCTATAGTACAGGAGGAAGCAGTGACGCTGCTCCAGCTCCTTTATTTTCTATAATACTGGAGGAAGCAGTGACGCTGCTCCAGCTCCTTTATTTTCTATAATACAGGAGGAAGCAGTGACGCTGCTCCAGCTCCTTTATTTTCTATAATACAGGAGGAAGCAGTGACGCTGCTCCAGCTCCTTTATTTTCTATAATACAGGAGGAATCAGTGACGCTGCTCCAGCTCCTTTATTTTCAATAATACAGGAGGAAGCAGTGACGCTGCTCCAGCTCCTTTATTTTCAATAATACAGGAGGATGCAGTGACGCTGCTCCAGCTCCTTTATTTTCTATAATACCGGAGGAAGCAGTGACGCTGCTCCAGCTCCTTTATTTTCTATAATACAGGAGGAAGCAGTGACGCTGCTCCAGCTCCTTTATTTTCTATAATACAGGAGGAAGCAGAGACGCTGCTCCAGCTGCTTTATTTTCTATAATACAGAAGGAAGCAGTGACGATGCTCCAGCTCCTTTATTTTCTATAATACTCGAGGGAGCAGTGACGCTGCTCCAGCTCCTTTATTTTCTATAATACAGGAGAAAGCAGTGACGCTGCTCCAGCTCCTTTATTTTCTATAATACAGGAGGAAGCAGTGACACTGCTCCAGCTCCTTTATTTTCTATAATACAGGAGGAAGCAGTGACGCTGCTCCAGCTCCTTTATTTTCTATAATACAGGAGGAAGCAGTGACGCTGCTCCAGCTCCTTTATTTTCTATAATACAGGAGGAAGCAGTGACGCTGCTCCAGCTCCTTTATTTTCTATAATACAGGAGGAAGCAGTGACGCTGCTCCAGCTCCTTTATTTTCTATAATACAGGAGGAAGCAGTGACACTGCTCCAGCTCCTTTATTTTCTATAATACAGGAGGAAGCAGAGACGCTGCTCCAGCTCCTTTATTTTCTGTAATACAGGAGGAAGCAGTGACGCTGCTCCAGCTCCTTTATTTTCTGTAATACAGGAGGAAGCAGTGACGCTGCTCCAGCTCCTTTATTTTCTATAATACAGGAGGAAGCAGTGACGCTGCTCCAGCTCCTTTATTTTCTATAATACAGGAGGAAGCACTGACGCTGCTCCAGCTCCTTTGTTTTCTATAATACAGGAGGAAGCAGTGACGCTGCTCCAGCTCCTTTATTTTCTATAATACAGAAGGAAGCAGTGACGCTGCTCCAGCTCCTTTGTTTTCTATAATGCAGGAGGAAGCAGTGACGCTGCTCCAGCTCCTTTGTTTTCTATAATACAGGAGGAAGCAGTGACGCTGCTCCAGCTCCTTTGTTTTCTATAATACAGGAGGAAGCAGTGACGCTGCTCCAGCTCCTTTATTTTCTATAATACTGGAGGAAGCAGTGACGCTGCTCCAGCTCCTTTATTTTCTATAATACAGGAGGAAGCAGTGACACTGCTCCAGCTCCTTTATTTTCTATAATACAGGAGGAAGCAGTGACACTGCTCCAGCTCCTTTATTTTCTATAATACAGGAGGAAGCAGAGACGCTGCTCCAGCTCCTTTATTTTCTATAATACAGGAGGAAGCAGTGACGCTGCTCCAGCACCTTTATTTTCTATAATACAGGAGGAAGCAGAGACGCTGCTCCAGCTCCTTTATTTTCTACAATAAATTAGGAAGCAGAGTCACTGCTCCAGCTGCTTTAATTTCTATAATACAGGAGAAAGCAGTGACGCTGCTCCAGCTCCTTTATTTTCTATAATACAGGAGGAAGCAGAGACGCGGCTCCAGCTCCTTTATTTTCTATAAAACAGGAGGAAGCAGAGACGCTGCTCCAGCTGCTTTAATTTCTATAATACAGGAGGAAGCAGTGACGCTGTTCCAGCTCCTTTATTTTCTATAATACAGGAGGAAGCAGAGACGCTGCTCCAGCTCCTTTATTTTCTATCATACAGGAGGAAGCAGAGACGCTGCTCCAGCTCCTTTATTTTCTATAATCCAGGAGGAAGCAGAGACCCTGCTGCAGCTCCTTTATTTTCTATAATACAGGAGGAAGCAGTGACGCTGCTCCAGCTCCTTTATTTTCTATAGTACAGGAGGAAGCAGTGACGCTGCTCCAGCTCCTTTATTTTCTATAATACTGGAGGAAGCAGTGACGCTGCTCCAGCTCCTTTATTTTCTATAATACCGGAGGAAGCAGTGACGCTGCTCCAGCTCCTTTATTTTCTATAATACAGGAGAAAGCAGAGACGCTGCTCCAGCTCCTTTATTTTCTATAATACAGGAGGAAGCAGAGACGCTGCTCCAGCTCCTTTATTTTCTTTAATACAGGTGGAAGCAGTGACGCTGCTCCAGCTCCTTTATTTTCTATAGTACAGGAGGAAGCAGTGACGCTGCTCCAGCTCCTTTATTTTCTATAATACTGGAGGAAGCAGTGACGCTGCTCCAGCTCCTTTATTTTCTATAATACCGGAGGAAGCAGTGACGCTGCTCCAGCTCCTTTATTTTCTATAATACAGGAGGAAGCAGTGACGCTGCTCCAGCTCCTTTATTTTCTATAATGCAGGAGGAAGCAGTGACGCTGCTCCAGCTCCTTTATTTTCTATAATACAGGAGGAAGCAGTGACGCTGCTCCAGCTCCTTTATTTTCAATAATACAGGAGGAAGCAGTGACGCTGCTCCAGCTCCTTTATTTTCAATAATACAGGAGGATGCAGTGACGCTGCTCCAGCTCCTTTATTTTCTATAATACAGGAGGAAGCAGTGACGCTGCTCCAGCTCCTTTATTTTCTATAATACCGGAGGAAGCAGTGACGCTGCTCCAGCTCCTTTATTTTCTATAATACAGGAGAAAGCAGTGACGCTGCTCCAGCTCCTTTATTTTCTATAATACAGGAGAAAGCAGAGACGCTGCTCCAGCTCCTTTATTTTCTATAATACAGGTGGAAGCAGTGACGCTGCTCCAGCTCCTTTATTTTCTATAGTACAGGAGGAAGCAGTGACGCTGCTCCAGCTCCTTTATTTTCTATAATACTGGAGGAAGCAGTGACGCTGCTCCAGCTCCTTTATTTTCTATAATGCAGGAGGAAGCAGTGACGCTGCTCCAGCTCCTTTATTTTCTATAGTACAGGAGGAAGCAGTGACGCTGCTCCAGCTCCTTTATTTTCTATAATACAGGAGGAAGCAGTGACGCTGCTCCAGCTCCTTTATTTTCTATAATGCAGGAGGAAGCAGTGACGCTGCTCCAGCTCCTTTATTTTCTATAATACAGGAAGAAGCAGTGACGCTGCTCCAGCTCCTTTATTTTCAATAATACAGGAGGAAGCAGTGACGCTGCTCCAGCTCCTTTATTTTCAATAATACAGGAGGATGCAGTGACGTTGCTCCAGCTCCTTTATTTTCTATAATACCGGAGGAAGCAGTGACGCTGCTCCAGCTCCTTTATTTTCTATAATACCGGAGGAAGCAGTGACGCTGCTCCAGCTCCTTTATTTTCTATAATACAGGAGAAAGCAGTGACGCTGCTCCAGCTCCTTTATTTTCTATAATTCAGGAGGAAGCAGAGACGCTGCTCCAGCTCCTTTATTTTCTATAATACAGGTGGAAGCAGTGACGCTGCTCCAGCTCCTTTATTTTCTATAGTACAGGAGGAAGCAGTGACGCTGCTCCAGCTCCTTTATTTTCTTTAATACTGGAGGAAGCAGTGACGCTGCTCCAGCTCCTTTATTTTCTATAATACAGGAGGAAGCAGTGACGCTGCTCCAGCTCCTTCATATTCTATAATACAGGAGGAAGCAGTGACGCTGCTCCAGCTCCTTTATTTTCTATAATACAGGAGGAAGCAGAGACGCTGCTCCAGCTCCTTTATTTTCTATAATACAGGAGGAAGCAGAGACGCTGCTCCAGCTCCTTTATTTTCTATACTACAGGAGGAAGCAGAGACGCTGCTCCAGCTCCTTTATTTTCAATAATACAGGAGGAAGCAGTGACGCTGCTCCAGCTCCTTTATTTTCTATAATACTGGAGGAAGCAATGACGCTGCTCCAGCTCCTTTATTTTCTATAATACAGGAGGAAGCAGTGACGCTGCTCCAGCTCCTTCATATACTATAATACAGGAGGAAGCAGTGACGCTGCTCCAGCTTCTTTATTTTCTATAATACAGGAGGAAGCAGTGACGCTGCTCCAGCTCCTTTATTTTCAATAATACAGGAGGAAGCAGAGACGCTGCTCCAGCTCCTTTATTTTCTATAACACTGGAGGAAGCAGTGACGATGCTCAAGCTCCTTCATTTTCTATAAAACAGGAGGAAGCAGAGACGCTGCTCCAGCTGCTTTAATTTCTATAATACAGGAGGAAGCAGTGACGCTGCTCCAGCTCCTTTATTTTCTATAATACAGGAGGAAGCAGTGACGCTGCTCCAGCTCCTTTATTTTCTACAATAAATTAGGAAGCAGAGTCACTGCTCCAGCTGCTTTAATTTCTTTAATACAGGAGGAAGCAGTGACGCTGCTCCAGCTCCTTTATTTTCTATAATACAGGAGGAAGCAGAGACGCTGCTCCAGCTCCTTTATTTTCTATAATACAGGAGGAAGCAGAGACGCTGCTCCAGCTCCTTTATTTTCTATAATACAGGAGGAAGCAGAGACGCTGCTCCAGCTCCTTTATTTTCTATAATACAGGAGGAAACAGTGACGCTGCTCCAGCTCCTTTATTTTCTATAATACAGGAGGAAGCAGAGACGCTGCTCCAGCTCCTTTATTTTCAATAATACAGGAGGAAGCAGAGACGCTGCTCCAGCTCCTTTATTTTTTAAAATACAGGAGGAAGCAGAGACGCTGCTCCAGCTCCTTTATTTTCTATAATACAGGGGGAAGCAGAGACGCTGCTCCAGCTCCTTTATTTTCTATAATACAGGAGGAAGCAGAGACCCTGCTCCAGCTCCTTTATTTTCTATAATCCAGGAGGAAGCAGTGACGCTGCTCCAGCTCCTTTATTTTCAATAATACAGGAGGAAGCAGAGACGCTGCTCCAGCTCCTTTATTTTCTATAATACAGGAGGAAGCAACGACGCTGCTCCGGCTCCTTTATTTTCTCTAATACAGGAGGAGGCAGTGACGCTGCTCCAGCTCCTTTATATTCTATAATACAGGAGGAAGCAGTGACACTGCTCCAGCTCCTTTATTTTCTAGAATATAGGAGGAAGCAGTGACGCTGCTCCAGCTCCTTTATTTTCTATAATACAGGAGGAGGCAGTGACGCTGCTCCAGCTCCTTTATATTCTATAATACAGGAGGAAGCAGTGACACTGCTCCAGCTCCTTTATTTTCTAGAATACAGGATGAAGCAGTGACGCTGCTCCAGCTCCTTTATTTTCTATAATACAGGAGGAAGCAGAGACGCTGCTCCAGCTCCTTTATTTTCTATAATACAGGAGGAAGCAGTGACACTGCTCCAGCTCCTTCATTTTCTATAATACAGGAGGAAGCAGTGACGCTGCTCCAGCTCCTTTATTTTCTATAATACAGGAGGAAGCAGAGACGCTGCTCCAGCTCCTTTATTTTCTATAACACTGGAGGAAGCAGTGACGATGCTCCAGCTCCTTCATTTTCTATAAAACAGGAGGAAGCAGAGACGCTGCTCCAGCTGCTTTAATTTCTATAATACAGGAGGAAGCAGTGACGCTGCTCCAGCTCCTTTATTTTCTTTAATACAGGAGGAAGCAGTGACGCTGCTCCAGCTCCTTTATTTTCTACAATAAATTAGGAAGCAGAGTCACTGCTCCAGCTGCTTTAATTTCTTTAATACAGGAGGAAGCAGTGACGCTGCTCCAGCTCCTTTATTTTCTATAATACAGGAGGAAGCAGAGACGCTGCTCCAGCTCCTTTATTTTCTATAATACAGGTGGAAGCAGTGACGCTGCTCCAGCTCCTTTATTTTCTATAGTACAGGAGGAAGCAGTGACGCTGCTCCAGCTCCTTTATTTTCTATAATACTGGAGGAAGCAGTGACGCTGCTCCAGCTCCTTTATTTTCTATAATACAGGAGGAAGCAGTGACGCTGCTCCAGCTCCTTCATATTCTATAATACAGGAGGAAGCAGTGACGCTGCTCCAGCTCCTTTATTTTCTATAATACAGGAGGAAGCAGAGACGCTGCTCCAGCTCCTTTATTTTCTATAATACAGGAGGAAGCAGAGACGCTGCTCCAGCTCCTTTATTTTCTATAATACAGGAGGAAGCAGAGACGCTGCTCCAGCTCCTTTATTTTCAATAATACAGGAGGAAGCAGTGACGCTGCTCCAGCTCCTTTATTTTCTATAATACTGGAGGAAGCAATGACGCTGCTCCAGCTCCTTTATTTTCTATAATACAGGAGGAAGCAGTGACGCTGCTCCAGCTCCGTCATATTCTATAATACAGGAGGAAGCAGTGACGCTGCTCCAGCTCCTTTATTTTCTATAATACAGGAGGAAGCAGTGACGCTGCTCCAGCTCCTTTATTTTCTATAATACAGGAGGAAGCAGAGACGCTGCTCCAGCTCCTTTATTTTCTATAACACTGGAGGAAGCAGTGACGATGCTCAAGCTCCTTCATTTTCTATAAAACAGGAGGAAGCAGAGACGCTGCTCCAGCTGCTTTAATTTCTATAATACAGGAGGAAGCAGTGACGCTGCTCCAGCTCCTTTATTTTCTATAATACAGGAGGAAGCAGTGACGCTGCTCCAGCTCCTTTATTTTCTATAATACTGGAGGAAGCAGTGACGCTGCTCCAGCTCCTTTATTTTCTATAATGCAGGAGGAAGCAGTGACGCTGCTCCAGCTCCTTTATTTTCTTTAATACTGGAGGAAGCAGTGACGCTGCTCCAGCTCCTTTATTTTCTATAATACAGGAGGAAGCAGTGACGCTGCTCCAGCTCCTTCATATTCTATAATACAGGAGGAAGCAGTGACGCTGCTCCAGCTCCTTTATTTTCTATAATGCAGGAGGAAGCAGTGACGCTGCTCCAGCTCCTTTATTTTCTATAGTACAGGAGGAAGCAGTGACGCTGCTCCAGCTCCTTTATTTTCTATAATACAGGAGGAAGCAGTGACGCTGCTCCAGCTCCTTTATTTTCTATAATGCAGGAGGAAGCAGTGACGCTGCTCCAGCTCCTTTATTTTCTATAATACAGGAAGAAGGAGTGACGCTGCTCCAGCTCCTTTATTTTCAATAATACAGGAGGAAGCAGTGACGCTGCTCCAGCTCCTTTATTTTCAATAATACAGGAGGATGCAGTGACGTTGCTCCAGCTCCTTTATTTTCTATAATACCGGAGGAAGCAGTGACGCTGCTCCAGCTCCTTTATTTTCTATAATACCGGAGGAAGCAGTGACGCTGCTCCAGCTCCTTTATTTTCTATAATACAGGAGAAAGCAGTGACGCTGCTCCAGCTCCTTCATTTTCTATAATACAGGAGGAAGCAGAGACGCTGCTCCAGCTCCTTTATTTTCTATAATACAGGTGGAAGCAGTGACGCTGCTCCAGCTCCTTTATTTTCTATAGTACAGGAAGAAGCAGTGACGCTGCTCCAGCTCCTTTATTTTCTTTAATACTGGAGGAAGCAGTGACGCTGCTCCAGCTCCTTTATTTTCTATAATACAGGAGGAAGCAGTGACGCTGCTCCAGCTCCTTCATATTCTATAATACAGGAGGAAGCAGTGACGCTGCTCCAGCTCCTTTATTTTCTATAATACAGGAGGAAGCAGAGACGCTGCTCCAGCTCCTTTATTTTCTATAATACAGGAGGAAGCAATGACGCTGCTCCAGCTCCTTTATTTTCTATAATACAGGAGGAAGCAGTGACGCTGCTCCAGCTCCTTCATATTCTATAATACAGGAGGAAGCAGTGACGCTGCTCCAGCTTCTTTATTTTCTATAATACAGGAGGAAGCAGTGACGCTGCTCCAGCTCCTTTATTTTCAATAATACAGGAGGAAGCAGAGACGCTGCTCCAGCTCCTTTATTTTCTATAACACTGGAGGAAGCAGTGACGATGCTCAAGCTCCTTCATTTTCTATAAAACAGGAGGAAGCAGAGACGCTGCTCCAGCTGCTTTAATTTCTATAATACAGGAGGAAGCAGTGACGCTGCTCCAGCTCCTTTATTTTCTATAATACAGGAGGAAGCAGTGACGCTGCTCCAGCTCCTTTATTTTCTACAATAAATTAGGAAGCAGAGTCACTGCTCCAGCTGCTTTAATTTCTTTAATACAGGAGGAAGCAGTGACGCTGCTCCAGCTCCTTTATTTTCTATAATACAGGAGGAAGCAGAGACGCTGCTCCAGCTCCTTTATTTTCTATAATACAGGAGGAAGCAGAGACGCTGCTCCAGCTCCTTTATTTTCTATAATACAGGAGGAAGCAGAGACGCTGCTCCAGCTCCTTTATTTTCTATAATACAGGAGGAAACAGTGACGCTGCTCCAGCTCCTTTATTTTCTATAATACAGGAGGAAGCAGAGACGCTGCTCCAGCTCCTTTATTTTCAATAATACAGGAGGAAGCAGAGACGCTGCTCCAGCTCCTTTATTTTTTAAAATACAGGAGGAAGCAGAGACGCTGCTCCAGCTCCTTTATTTTCTATAATACGGGGGAAGCAGTGACGCTGCTCCAGCTCCTTATTTTCTATAATACAGGAGGAAGCAGAGACGCTGCTCCAGCTCCTTTATTTTCTATAATACAGGAGGAAGCAGAGACCCTGCTCCAGCTCCTTTATTTTCTATAATCCAGGAGGAAGCAGTGACGCTGCTCCAGCTCCTTTATTTTCAATAATACAGGAGGAAGCAGAGACGCTGCTCCAGCTCCTTTATTTTCTATAATACAGGAGGAAGCAACGACGCTGCTCCGGCTCCTTTATTTTCTCTAATACAGGAGGAGGCAGTGACGCTGCTCCAGCTCCTTTATATTCTATAATACAGGAGGAAGCAGTGACACTGCTCCAGCTCCTTTATTTTCTAGAATATAGGAGGAAGCAGTGACGCTGCTCCAGCTCCTTTATTTTCTATAATACAGGAGGAGGCAGTGACGCTGCTCCAGCTCCTTTATATTCTATAATACAGGAGGAAGCAGTGACACTGCTCCAGCTCCTTTATTTTCTAGAATACAGGATGAAGCAGTGACGCTGCTCCAGCTCCTTTATTTTCTATAATACAGGAGGAAGCAGAGACGCTGCTCCAGCTCCTTTATTTTCTATAATACAGGAGGAAGCAGTGACACTGCTCCAGCTCCTTCATTTTCTATAATACAGGAGGAAGCAGTGACGCTGCTCCAGCTCCTTTATTTTCTATAATACAGGAGGAAGCAGAGACGCTGCTCCAGCTCCTTTATTTTCTATAACATTGGAGGAAGCAGTGACGATGCTCAAGCTCCTTCATTTTCTATAAAACAGGAGGAAGCAGAGACGCTGCTCCAGCTGCTTTAATTTCTATAATACAGGAGGAAGCAGTGACGCTGCTCCAGCTCCTTTATTTTCTATAATACAGGAGGAAGCAGTGACGCTGCTCCAGCTCCTTTATTTTCTACAATAAATTAGGAAGCAGAGTCACTGCTCCAGCTGCTTTAATTTCTTTAATACAGGAGGAAGCAGTGACGCTGCTCCAGCTCCTTTATTTTCTATAATACAGGAGGAAGCAGAGACGCTGCTCCAGCTCCTTTATTTTCTATAATACAGGTGGAAGCAGTGACGCTGCTCCAGCTCCTTTATTTTCTATAGTACAGGAGGAAGCAGTGACGCTGCTCCAGCTCCTTTATTTTCTATAATACTGGAGGAAGCAGTGACGCTGCTCCAGCTCCTTTATTTTCTATAATACAGGAGGAAGCAGTGACGCTGCTCCAGCTCCTTCATATTCTATAATACAGGAGGAAGCAGTGACGCTGCTCCAGCTCCTTTATTTTCTATAATACAGGAGGAAGCAGAGACGCTGCTCCAGCTCCTTTATTTTCTATAATACAGGAGGAAGCAGAGACGCTGCTCCAGCTCCTTTATTTTCTATAATACAGGAGGAAGCAGAGACGCTGCTCCAGCTCCTTTATTTTCAATAATACAGGAGGAAGCAGTGACGCTGCTCCAGCTCCTTTATTTTCTATAATACTGGAGGAAGCAATGACGCTGCTCCAGCTCCTTTATTTTCTATAATACAGGAGGAAGCAGTGACGCTGCTCCAGCTCCTTCATATTCTATAATACAGGAGGAAGCAGTGACGCTGCTCCAGCTCCTTTATTTTCTATAATACAGGAGGAAGCAGTGACGCTGCTCCAGCTCCTTTATTTTCTATAATACAGGAGGAAGCAGAGACGCTGCTCCAGCTCCTTTATTTTCTATAACACTGGAGGAAGCAGTGACGATGCTCAAGCTCCTTCATTTTCTATAAAACAGGAGGAAGCAGAGACGCTGCTCCAGCTGCTTTAATTTCTTTAATACAGGAGGAAGCAGTGACGCTGCTCCAGCTCCTTTATTTTCTATAATACAGGAGGAAGCAGTGACGCTGCTCCAGCTCCTTTATTTTCTACAATAAATTAGGAAGCAGAGTCACTGCTCCAGCTGCTTTAATTTCTTTAATACAGGAGGAAGCAGTGACGCTGCTCCAGCTCCTTTATTTTCTATAATACATGAGGAAGCAGAGACGCTGCTCCAGCTCCTTTATTTTCTATAATACAGGAGGAAGCAGAGACGCTGCTCCAGCTCCTTTATTTTCTATAATACAGGAGGAAGCAGAGACGCTGCTCCAGCTCCTTTATTTTCTATAATACAGGAGGAAACAGTGACGCTGCTCCAGCTCCTTTATTTTCTATAATACAGGAGGAAGCAGAGACGCTGCTCCAGCTCCTTTATTTTCAATAATACAGGAGGAAGCAGAGACACTGCTCCAGCTCCTTTATTTTTTAAAATACAGGAGGAAGCAGAGACGCTGCTCCAGCTCCTTTATTTTCTATAATACAGGGGGAAGCAGTGACGCTGCTCCAGCTCCTTATTTTCTATAATACAGGAGGAAGCAGAGACGCTGCTCCAGCTCCTTTATTTTCTATAATACAGGAGGAAGCAGAGACCCTGCTCCAGCTCCTTTATTTTCTATAATCCAGGAGGAAGCAGTGACGCTGCTCCAGCTCCTTTATTTTCAATAATACAGGAGGAACCAGAGACGCTGCTCCAGCTCCTTTATTTTCTATAATACAGGAGGAAGCAACGACGCTGCTCCGGCTCCTTTATTTTCTATAATACAGGAGGAGGCAGTGACGCTGCTCCAGCTCCTTTATATTCTATAATACAGGAGGAAGCAGTGACACTGCTCCAGCTCCTTTATTTTCTAGAATACAGGAGGAAGCAGTGACGCTGCTCCAGCTCCTTTATTTTCTATAATACAGGAGGAGGCAGTGACGCTGCTCCAGCTCCTTTTTATTCTATAATACAGGAGGAAGCAGTGACACTGCTCCAGCTCCTTTATTTTCTAGAATACACGATGAAGCAGTGACGCTGCTCCAGCTCCTTTATTTTCAATAATACAGGAGGAAGCAGTGACGCTGCTCCAGCTCCTTTATTTTCAATAATACAGGAGGATGCAGTGACGTTGCTCCAGCTCCTTTATTTTCTATAATACCGGAGGAAGCAGTGACGCTGCTCCAGCTACTTTATTTTCTATAATACCGGAGGAAGCAGTGACGCTGCTCCAGCTCCTTTATTTTCTATAATACAGGAGAAAGCAGTGACGCTGCTCCAGCTCCTTTATTTTCTATAATACAGGAGGAAGCAGAGACGCTGCTCCAGCTCCTTTATTTTCTATAATACAGGTGGAAGCAGAGACGCTGCTCCAGCTCCTTTATTTTCTATAGTACAGGAGGAAGCAGTGACGCTGCTCCAGCTCCTTTATTTTCTTTAATACTGGAGGAAGCAGTGACGCTGCTCCAGCTCCTTTATTTTCTATAATACAGGAGGAAGCAGTGACGCTGCTCCAGCTCCTTCATATTCTATAATACAGGAGGAAGCAGTGACGCTGCTCCAGCTCCTCTATTTTCTATAATACAGGAGGACGCAGAGACGCTGCTCCAGCTCCTTTATTTTCTATAATACAGGAGGAAGCAGAGACGCTGCTCCAGCTCCTTTATTTTCTATACTACAGAAGGAAGCAGAGACGCTGCTCCAGCTCCTTTATTTTCAATAATACAGGAGGAAGCAGTGACGCTGCTCCAGCTCCTTTATTTTCTATAATACTGGAGGAAGCAATGACGCTGCTCCAGCTCCTTTATTTTCTATAATACAGGAGGAAGCAGTGACGCTGCTCCAGCTCCTTCATATTCTATAATACAGGAGGAAGCAGTGACGCTGCTCCAGCTCCTTTATTTTCTATAATACAGGGGGAAGCAGTGACGCTGCTCCAGCTCCTTATTTTCTATAATACAGGAGGAAGCAGAGACGCTGCTCCAGCTCCTTTATTTTCTATAATACAGGAGGAAGCAGAGACCCTGCTCCAGCTCCTTTATTTTCTATAATCCAGGAGGAAGCAGTGACGCTGCTCCAGCTCCTTTATTTTCAATAATACAGGAGGAACCAGAGACGCTGCTCCAGCTCCTTTATTTTCTATAATACAGGAGGAAGCAACGACGCTGCTCCGGCTCCTTTATTTTCTATAATACAGGAGGAGGCAGTGACGCTGCTCCAGCTCCTTTATATTCTATAATACAGGAGGAAGCAGTGACACTGCTCCAGCTCCTTTATTTTCTAGAATACAGGAGGAAGCAGTGACGCTGCTCCAGCTCCTTTATTTTCTATAATACAGGAGGAGGCAGTGACGCTGCTCCAGCTCCTTTTTATTCTATAATACAGGAGGAAGCAGTGACACTGCTCCAGCTCCTTTATTTTCTAGAATACAGGATGAAGCAGTGACGCTGCTCCAGCTCCTTTATTTTCAATAATACAGGAGGAAGCAGTGACGCTGCTCCAGCTCCTTTATTTTCAATAATACAGGAGGATGCAGTGACGTTGCTCCAGCTCCTTTATTTTCTATAATACCGGAGGAAGCAGTGACGCTGCTCCAGCTACTTTATTTTCTATAATACAGGAGGAAGCAGTGACGCTGCTCCAGCTCCTTTATTTTCTATAATACAGGAGAAAGCAGTGACGCTGCTCCAGCTCCTTTATTTTCTATAATACAGGAGGAAGCAGAGACGCTGCTCCAGCTCCTTTATTTTCTATAATACAGTTGGAAGCAGTGACGCTGCTCCAGCTCCTTTATTTTCTATAGTACAGGAGGAAGCAGTGACGCTGCTCCAGCTCCTTTATTTTCTTTAATACTGGAGGAAGCAGTGACGCTGCTCCAGCTCCTTTATTTTCTATAATACAGGAGGAAGCAGTGACGCTGCTCCAGCTCCTTCATATTCTATAAGACAGGAGGAAGCAGTGACGCTGCTCCAGCTCCTCTATTTTCTATAATACAGGAATAAGCAGAGACGCTGCTCCAGCTCCTTTATTTTCTATAATACAGGAGGAAGCAGAGACGCTGCTCCAGCTCCTTTATTTTCTATACTACAGGAGGAAGCAGAGACGCTGCTCCAGCTCCTTTATTTTCAATAATACAGGAGGAAGCAGTGACGCTGCTCCAGCTCCTTTATTTTCTATAATACTGGAGGAAGCAATGACGCTGCTCCAGCTCCTTTATTTTCTATAATACAGGAGGAAGCAGTGACGCTGCTCCAGCTCCTTCATATTCTATAATACAGGAGGAAGCAGTGACGCTGCTCCAGCTCCTTTATTTTCTATAATACAGGAGGAAGCAGTGACGCTGCTCCAGCTCCTTTATTTTCTATAATACAGGAGGAAGCAGAGACGCTGCTCCAGCTCCTTTATTTTCTATAACACTGGAGGAAGCAGTGACGATGCTCAAGCTCCTTCATTTTCTATAAAACAGGAGGAAGCAGAGACGCTGCTCCAGCTGCTTTAATTTCTATAATACAGGAGGAAGCAGTGACGCTGCTCCAGCTCCTTTATTTTCTATAATACAGGAGGAAGCAGTGACGCTGCTCCAGCTCCTTTATTTTCTACAATAAATTAGGAAGCAGAGTCACTGCTCCAGCTGCTTTAATTTCTTTAATACAGGAGGAAGCAGTGACGCTGCTCCAGCTCCTTTATTTTCTATAATACAGGAGGAAGCAGAGACGCTGCTCCAGCTCCTTTATTTTCTATAATACAGGAGGAAGCAGAGACGCTGCTCCAGCTCCTTTATTTTCTATAATACAGGAGGAAGCAGAGACGCTGCTCCAGCTCCTTTATTTTCTATAATACAGGAGGAAACAGTGACGCTGCTCCAGCTCCTTTATTTTCTATAATACAGGAGGAAGCAGAGACGCTGCTCCAGCTCCTTTATTTTCAATAATACAGGAGGAAGCAGAGACGCTGCTCCAGCTCCTTTATTTTTTAAAATACAGGAGGAAGCAGAGACGCTGCTCCAGCTCCTTTATTTTCTATAATAGAGGGGGAAGCAGTGACGCTGCTCCAGCTCCTTATTTTCTATAATACAGGAGGAAGCAGAGACGCTGCTCCAGCTCCTTTATTTTCTATAATACAGGAGGAAGCAGAGACCCTGCTCCAGCTCCTTTATTTTCTATAATCCAGGAGGAAGCAGTGACGCTGCTCCAGCTCCTTTATTTTCAATAATACAGGAGGAAGCAGAGACGCTGCTCCAGCTCCTTTATTTTCTATAATACAGGAGGAAGCAACGACGCTGCTCCGGCTCCTTTATTTTCTCTAATACAGGAGGAGGCAGTGACGCTGCTCCAGCTCCTTTATATTCTATAATACAGGAGGAAGCAGTGACACTGCTCCAGCTCCTTTATTTTCTAGAATATAGGAGGAAGCAGTGACGCTGCTCCAGCTCCTTTATTTTCTATAATACAGGAGGAGGCAGTGACGCTGCTCCAGCTCCTTTATATTCTATAATACAGGAGGAAGCAGTGACACTGCTCCAGCTCCTTTATTTTCTAGAATACAGGATGAAGCAGTGACGCTGCTCCAGCTCCTTTATTTTCTATAATACAGGAGGAAGCAGAGACGCTGCTCCAGCTCCTTTATTTTCTATAATACAGGAGGAAGCAGTGACACTGCTCCAGCTCCTTCATTTTCTATAATACAGGAGGAAGCAGTGACGCTGCTCCAGCTCCTTTATTTTCTATAATACAGGAGGAAGCAGAGACGCTGCTCCAGCTCCTTTATTTTCTATAACACTAGAGGAAGCAGTGACGATGCTCAAGCTCCTTCATTTTCTATAAAACAGGAGGAAGCAGAGACGCTGCTCCAGCTGCTTTAATTTCTATAATACAGGAGGAAGCAGTGACGCTGCTCCAGCTCCTTTATTTTCTATAATACAGGAGGAAGCAGTGACGCTGCTCCAGCTCCTTTATTTTCTACAATAAATTAGGAAGCAGAGTCACTGCTCCAGCTGCTTTAATTTCTTTAATACAGGAGGAAGCAGTGACGCTGCTCCAGCTCCTTTATTTTCTATAATACAGGAGGAAGCAGAGACGCTGCTCCAGCTCCTTTATTTTCTATAATACAGGTGGAAGCAGTGACGCTGCTCCAGCTCCTTTATTTTCTATAGTACAGGAGGAAGCAGTGACGCTGCTCCAGCTCCTTTATTTTCTATAATACTGGAGGAAGCAGTGACGCTGCTCCAGCTCCTTTATTTTCTATAATACAGGAGGAAGCAGTGACGCTGCTCCAGCTCCTTCATATTCTATAATACAGGAGGAAGCAGTGACGCTGCTCCAGCTCCTTTATTTTCTATAATACAGGAGGAAGCAGAGACGCTGCTCCAGCTCCTTTATTTTCTATAATACAGGAGGAAGCAGAGACGCTGCTCCAGCTCCTTTATTTTCTATAATACAGGAGGAAGCAGAGACGCTGCTCCAGCTCCTTTATTTTCAATAATACAGGAGGAAGCAGTGACGCTGCTCCAGCTCCTTTATTTTCTATAATACTGGAGGAAGCAATGACGCTGCTCCAGCTCCTTTATTTTCTATAATACAGGAGGAAGCAGTGACGCTGCTCCAGCTCCTTCATATTCTATAATACAGGAGGAAGCAGTGACGCTGCTCCAGCTCCTTTATTTTCTATAATACAGGAGGAAGCAGTGACGCTGCTCCAGCTCCTTTATTTTCTATAATACAGGAGGAAGCAGAGACGCTGCTCCAGCTCCTTTATTTTCTATAACACTGGAGGAAGCAGTGACGATGCTCAAGCTCCTTCATTTTCTATAAAACAGGAGGAAGCAGAGACGCTGCTCCAGCTGCTTTAATTTCTATAATACAGGAGGAAGCAGTGACGCTGCTCCAGCTCCTTTATTTTCTATAATACAGGAGGAAGCAGTGACGCTGCTCCAGCTCCTTTATTTTCTACAATAAATTAGGAAGCAGAGTCACTGCTCCAGCTGCTTTAATTTCTTTAATACAGGAGGAAGCAGTGACGCTGCTCCAGCTCCTTTATTTTCTATAATACAGGAGGAAGCAGAGACGCTGCTCCAGCTCCTTTATTTTCTATAATACAGGAGGAAGCAGAGACGCTGCTCCACCTCCTTTATTTTCTATAATACAGGAGGAAGCAGAGACGCTGCTCCAGCTCCTTTATTTTCTATAATACAGGAGGAAACAGTGACGCTGCTCCAGCTCCTTTATTTTCTATAATACAGGAGGAAGCAGAGACGCTGCTCCAGCTCCTTTATTTTCAATAATACAGGAGGAAGCAGAGAAGCTGCTCCAGCTCCTTTATTTTTTAAAATACAGGAGGAAGCAGAGACGCTGCTCCAGCTCCTTTATTTTCTATAATACAGGGGGAAGCAGTGACGCTGCTCCAGCTCCTTATTTTCTATAATACAGGAGGAAGCAGAGACGCTGCTCCAGCTCCTTTATTTTCTATAATACAGGAGGAAGCAGAGACCCTGCTCCAGCTCCTTTATTTTCTATAATCCAGGTGGAAGTAGTGACGCTGCTCCAGCTCCTTTATTTTCAATAATACAGGAGGAAGCAGAGACGCTGCTCCAGCTCCTTTATTTTCTATAATACAGGAGGAAGCAACGACGCTGCTCCGGCTCCTTTATTTTCTATAATACAGGAGGAGGCAGTGACGCTGCTCCAGCTCCTTTATATTCTATAATACAGGAGGAAGCAGTGACACTGCTCCAGCTCCTTTATTTTCTATAATACTGGAGGAAGCAATGACGCTGCTCCAGCTCCTTTATTTTCTATAATACAGGAGGAAGCAGTGACGCTGCTCCAGCTCCTTCATATTCTATAATACAGGAGGAAGCAGTGACGCTGCTCCAGCTCCTTTATTTTCTATAATACAGGAGGAAGCAGTGACGCTGCTCCAGCTCCTTTATTTTCTATAATACAGGAGGAAGCAGAGACGCTGCTCCAGCTCCTTTATTTTCTATAACACTGGAGGAAGCAGTGACGATGCTCAAGCTCCTTCATTTTCTATAAAACAGGAGGAAGCAGAGACGCTGCTCCAGCTGCTTTAATTTCTATAATACAGGAGGAAGCAGTGACGCTGCTCCAGCTCCTTTATTTTCTATAATACAGGAGGAAGCAGTGACGCTGCTCCAGCTCCTTTATTTTCTACAATAAATTAGGAAGCAGAGTCACTGCTCCAGCTGCTTTAATTTCTTTAATACAGGAGGAAGCAGTGACGCTGCTCCAGCTCCTTTATTTTCTATAATACAGGAGGAAGCAGAGACGCTGCTCCAGCTCCTTTATTTTCTATAATACAGGAGGAAGCAGAGACGCTGCTCCACCTCCTTTATTTTCTATAATACAGGAGGAAGCAGAGACGCTGCTCCAGCTCCTTTATTTTCTATAATACAGGAGGAAACAGTGACGCTGCTCCAGCTCCTTTATTTTCTATAATACAGGAGGAAGCAGAGACGCTGCTCCAGCTCCTTTATTTTCAATAATACAGGAGGAAGCAGAGAAGCTGCTCCAGCTCCTTTATTTTTTAAAATACAGGAGGAAGCAGAGACGCTGCTCCAGCTCCTTTATTTTCTATAATACAGGGGGAAGCAGTGACGCTGCTCCAGCTCCTTATTTTCTATAATACAGGAGGAAGCAGAGACGCTGCTCCAGCTCCTTTATTTTCTATAATACAGGAGGAAGCAGAGACCCTGCTCCAGCTCCTTTATTTTCTATAATCCAGGAGGAAGTAGTGACGCTGCTCCAGCTCCTTTATTTTCAATAATACAGGAGGAAGCAGAGACGCTGCTCCAGCTCCTTTATTTTCTATAATACAGGAGGAAGCAACGACGCTGCTCCGGCTCCTTTATTTTCTATAATACAGGAGGAGGCAGTGACGCTGCTCCAGCTCCTTTATATTCTATAATACAGGAGGAAGCAGTGACACTGCTCCAGCTCCTTTATTTTCTAGAATACAGGAGGAAGCAGTGACGCTGCTCCAGCTCCTTTATTTTCTATAATACAGGAGGAGGCAGTGACGCTGCTCCAGCTCCTTTATATTCTATAATACAGGAGGAAGCAGTGACACTGCTCCAGCTCCTTTATTTTCTAGAATACAGGATGAAGCAGTGACGCTGCTCCAGCTCCTTTATTTTCTATAATACAGGAGGAAGCAGAGACGCTGCTCCAGCTCCTTTATTTTCTATAATACAGGTGGAAGCAGTGACACTGCTCCAGCTCCTTCATTTTCTATAATACAGGAGGAAGCAGTGACGCTGCTCCAGCTCCTTTATTTTCTATAATACAGGAGGAAGCAGAGACGCTGCTCCAGCTCCTTTATTTTCTATAACACTGGAGGAAGCAGTGACGATGCTCAAGCTCCTTCATTTTCTATAAAACAGGAGGAAGCAGAGACGCTGCTCCAGCTGCTTTAATTTCTATAATACAGGAGGAAGCAGTGACGCTGCTCCAGCTCCTTTATTTTCTATAATACAGGAGGAAGCAGTGACGCTGCTCCAGCTCCTTTATTTTCTACAATAAATTAGGTAGCAGAGTCACTGCTCCAGCTGCTTTAATTTCTTTAATACAGGAGGAAGCAGTGACGCTGCTCCAGCTCCTTTATTTTCTATAATACAGGAGGAAGCAGAGACGCTGCTCCAGCTCCTTTATTTTCTATAATACAGGAGGAAGCAGAGACGCTGCTCCAGCTCCTTTATTTTCTATAATACAGGAGGAAGCAGAGACGCTGCTCCAGCTCCTTTATTTTCTATAATACAGGAGGAAACAGTGACGCTGCTCCAGCTCCTTTATTTTCTATAATACAGGAGGAAGCAGAGACGCTGCTCCAGCTCCTTTATTTTCAATAATACAGGAGGAAGCAGAGACGCTGCTCCAGCTCCTTTATTTTTTAAAATACAGGAGGAAGCAGAGACGCTGCTCCAGCTCCTTTATTTTCTATAATACAGGGGGAAGCAGTGACGCTGCTCCAGCTCCTTATTTTCTATAATACAGGAGGAAACAGAGACGCTGCTCCAGCTCCTTTATTTTCTATAATACAGGAGGAAGCAGAGACCCTGCTCCAGCTCCTTTATTTTCTATAATCCAGGAGGAAGCAGTGACGCTGCTCCAGCTCCTTTATTTTCAATAATACAGGAGGAAGCAGAGACGCTGCTCCAGCTCCTTTATTTTCTATAATACAGGAGGAAGCAACGACGCTGCTCCGGCTCCTTTATTTTCTATAATACAGGAGGAGGCAGTGACGCTGCTCCAGCTCCTTTATATTCTATAATACAGGAGGAAGCAGTGACACTGCTCCAGCTCCTTTATTTTCTAGAATACAGGAGGAAGCAGTGACGCTGCTCCAGCTCCTTTATTTTCTATAATACAGGAGGAGGCAGTGACGCTGCTCCAGCTCCTTTATATTCTATAATACAGGAGGAAGCAGTGACACTGCTCCAGCTCCTTTATTTTCTAGAATACAGGATGAAGCAGTGACGCTGCTCCAGCTCCTTTATTTTCTATAATACAGGAGGAAGCAGAGACGCTGCTCCAGCTCCTTTATTTTCTATAATACAGGAGGAAGCAGTGACACTGCTCCAGCTCCTTCATTTTCTATAATACATGAGGAAGCAGTGACGCTGCTCCAGCTCCTTTATTTTCTATAATACAGGAGGAAGCAGAGACGCTGCTCCAGCTCCTTTATTTTCTATAACACTGGAGGAAGCAGTGACGATGCTCAAGCTCCTTCATTTTCTATAAAACAGGAGGAAGCAGAGACGCTGCTCCAGCTGCTTTAATTTCTATAATACAGGAGGAAGCAGTGACGCTGCTCCAGCTCCTTTATTTTCTATAATACAGGAGGAAGCAGTGACGCTGCTCCAGCTCCTTTATTTTCTACAATAAATTAGGAAGCAGAGTCACTGCTCCAGCTGCTTTAATTTCTTTAATACAGGAGGAAGCAGTGACGCTGCTCCAGCTCCTTTATTTTCTATAATACAGGAGGAAGCAGAGACGCTGCTCCAGCTCCTTTATTTTCTATAATACAGGAGGAAGCAGAGACGCTGCTCCAGCTCCTTTATTTTCTATAATACAGGAGGAAGCAGAGACGCTGCTCCAGCTCCTTTATTTTCTATAATACAGGAGGAAACAGTGACGCTGCTCCAGCTCCTTTATTTTCTATAATACAGGAGGAAGCAGAGACGCTGCTCCAGCTCCTTTATTTTCAATAATACAGGAGGAAGCAGAGACGCTGCTCCAGCTCCTTTATTTTTTAAAATACAGGAGGAAGCAGAGACGCTGCTCCAGCTCCTTTATTTTCTATAATACAGGGGGAAGCAGTGACGCTGCTCCAGCTCCTTATTTTCTATAATACAGGAGGAAGCAGAGACGCTGCTCCAGCTCCTTTATTTTCTATAATACAGGAGGAAGCAGAGACCCTGCTCCAGCTCCTTTATTTTCTATAATCCAGGTGGAAGCAGTGACGCTGCTCCAGCTCCTTTATTTTCGATAATACACGAGGAAGCAGAGACGCTGCTCCAGCTCCTTTATTTTCTATAATACAGGAGGAAGCAACGACGCTGCTCCGGCTCCTTTATTTTCTATAATACAGGAGGAGGCAGTGACGCTGCTCCAGCTCCTTTATATTCTATAATACAGGAGGAAGCAGTGACACTGCTCCAGCTCCTTTATTTTCTAGAATACAGGAGGAAGCAGTGACGCTGCTCCAGCTCCTTTATTTTCTATAATACAGGAGGAGGCAGTGACGCTGCTCCAGCTCCTTTATATTCTATAATACAGGAGGAAGCAGTGACACTGCTCCAGCTCCTTTATTTTCTAGAATACAGGGTGAAGCAGTGACGCTGCTCCAGCTCCTTTATTTTCTATAATACAGGAGGAAGCAGAGACGCTGCTCCAGCTCCTTTATTTTCTATAATACAGGAGGAAGCAGTGACACTGCTCCAGCTCCTTCATTTTCTATAATACAGGAGGAAGCAGTGTCGCTGCTCCAGCTCCTTATTTTCTATAATACAGGAGGAAGCAGAGACGCTGCTCCAGCTCCTTTATTTTCTATAATCTAGGAGGAAGCAGAGACCCTGCTCCAGCTCCTTTATTTTCTATAATCCAGGAGGAAGCAGTGACGCTGCTCCAGCTCCTTTATTTTCAATAATACAGGAGGAAGCAGTGACGCTGCTCCAGCTCCTTTATTTTCTATAATACCGGAGGAAGCAACGACGCTGCTCCGGCTCCTTTATTTTCTATAATACAGGAGGAAGCAGTGACGCTGCTCCAGCTCCTTTATTTTCTATAATACAGGAGGAAGCGGTGACGCTGCACCAGCTCCTTTATTTTCGATAATGCATGAGGAAGCAGAGACGCTGCTCCAGCTCCTTTTTTTTCTATAATGCAGGAGGAAGCAGTGACGCTGCTCCAGCTCCTTTATTTTCTATAATACCGGAGGAAGCAGTGACGCTGCTCCAGGTCCTTTATTTTCTATAATACTGGAGGAAGCAGTGACGCTGCTCCAGCTCCTTTATTTTCTATAATACAGGAGGAAGCAGTGACGCTGCTCCAGCTCCTTTATTTTCTATAATACCGGAGGAAGCAGTGACGCTGCTCCAGCTCCTTTATTTTCTATAATACAGGAGGAAGCAGTGACGCTGCTCCAGCTCCTTTATTTTCTATAATGCAGGAGGAAGCATTGACGCTGCTCCAGCTCCTTTATTTTCTATAATACAGGAGGAAGCAGTGACGCTGCTCCAGCTCCTTTATTTTCAATAATACAGGAGGATGCAGTGACGCTGCTCCAGCTCCTTTATTTTCTATAATACCGGAGGAAGCAGTGAGGCTGCTCCAGCTCCTTTATTTTCAATAATACAGGAGGATGCAGTGACGCTGCTCCAGCTCCTTTATTTTCTATAATACCGGAGGAAGCAGTGACGCTGCTCCAGGTCCTTTATTTTCTATAATATAGGAGGAAGCAGTGACGCTGCTCCAGCTCCTTTATTTTCTATAATCCAGGAGGAAGCAGTGACGCTGTTCTAGCTCATTTATTTTCTATAATACCGGAGGAAGCAGTGACGCTGCTCCAGCTCCTTTATTTTCTATAATACAGGAGGAAGCAGTGACGCTGCTCCAGCTCCTTTATTTTCTATGATAAAGGAGGAAGCAGAGACGCTGCTCCAGCTCATTTATTTTCTATAATACCGGAGGAAGCAGTGACGCTGCTCCAGCTCCTTTAATTTCTATAATACAGGAGGCAGCAGTGACGCTGCTCCAGCTCCTTTATTTTCTATAATACAGGAGGATTCAGTGACGCTGCTCCAGCTCCTTTATTTTATATAATACAGGAGGAAGCAGTGACGCTGCTCCAGCTCCTTTATTTTCTATAATCCAGGAGGAAGCAGTGACTCTGCTCCAGCTCCTTTATTTTCTATAATACAGGAGGATTCAGTGACGCTGCTCCAGCTCGTTTATTTTCTAAAATGCAGGAGGAAGCAGTGACGCTGCTCCAGCTCCTTTATTTTCTATAATCCAGGAGGAAGCAGTGACGCTGCTCCAGCTCCTTTATTTTCTATAATACATGAAGAAGCAGTGACGCTGCTCCAGCTCCTTTATTTTCTATAATACAGGAGGAAGCAGTGACGCTGCTCCAGCTCCTTTATTTTCTATAATACAGGAGGAAGCAGTGACGCTGCTCCAGCTCCTAAATTTTCTATCATACAGGAGGAAGCAGAGACGCTGCTCCAGCTCCTTTATTTTCTATAATACAGAAGGAAGCAGTGACGATGCTCCAGCTCCTTTATTTTCTATAATACTGGAGGAAGCAGTGACGCTGCTCCAGCTCCTTTATTTTCTATAATACAGGAGAAAGCAGTGACGCTGCTCCAGCTCCTTTATTTTCTATAATACAGGAGGAAGCAGAGACGCTGCTCCAGCTCCTTTATTTTCTATAATACAGGAGGAAGCAGTGACACTGCTCTAGCTCCTTTATTTTCTATCATACAGGAGGAAGCAGTGACGCTGCTCCAGCTCCTTTATTTTCTATAATACTGGAGGAAGCAGTGACGCTGCTCCAGCTCCTTTATTTTCTATAATACTGGAGGAAGCAGTGACACTGCTCCAGCTCCTTTATTTTCTATAATACAGGAGGAAGCAGTGACACTGCTCCAGCTCCTTTATTTTCTATAATACAGGAGGAAGCAGAGACGCTGCTCCAGCTCCTTTATTTTCTATAATACAGGAGGAAGCAGTGACGCTGCTCCTGCTCCTTTATTTTCTAAAATACAGGACGAAGCAGTGACGCTGCTCCAGCTCCTTTATTTTCTATAATACAGGAGGAAGCAGTGACGCTGCACCAGCTCCTTTATTTTCTATAATACCGGAGGAAGCAGTGACGCTGCTCCAGCTCCTTTATTTTCTATAATACAGGAGGAAGCAGTGACGCTGCTCCAGCTCCTTTATTTTCTATAATGCAGGAGGAAGCAGTGACGCTGCTCCAGCTCCTTTATTTTCTATAATACAGGAGGAAGCAGTGACGCTGCTCCAGCTCCTTTATTTTCAATAATACAGGAGGAAGCAGTGACGCTGCTCCAGCTCCTTTATTTTCAATAATTCAGGAGGATGCAGTGACGCTGCTCCAGCTCCTTTATTTTCTATAATACCGGAGGAAGCAGTGAAGCTGCTCCAGCTCCTTTATTTTCTACAATAAATTAGGAAGCAGAGTCACTGCTCCAGCTGCTTTAATTTCTTTAATACAGGAGGAAGCAGTGACGCTGCTCCAGCTCCTTTATTTTCTATAATACAGGAGGAAGCAGAGACGCTGCTCCAGCTCCTTTATTTTCTATAATACAGGAGGAAGCAGAGACGCTGCTCCAGCTCCTTTATTTTCTATAATGCAGGAGGAAGCAGAGACGCTGCTCCAGCTCCTTTATTTTCTATAATCCAGGAGGAAGCAGAGACCCTGCTCCAGCTCCTTTATTTTCTATAATACAGGAGGAAGCAGAGACGCTGCTCCAGCTCCTTTATTTTCTATAATGCAGGAGGAAACAGTGACGCTGCTCCAGCTCCTTTATTTTCTATAATACAGGAGGAAGCAGAGACGCTGCTCCAGCTCCTATATTTTCTATAATACAGGAGGAAGCAGTGACGCTGCTCCAGCTCCTTTATTTTCTATCATACAGGAGGAAGCAGTGACGCTGCTCCAGCTCCTTTATTTTCTATAATACAGGAGGAAGCAGTGACGCTGCTCCATCTCCTTTATTTTCTATAATACTGGAGGAAGCAGTGACACTGCTCCAGCTCCTTTATTTTCTATAATACAGGAGGAAGCAGTGACACTGCTCCAGCTCCTTTATTTTCTATAATACAGGAGGAAGCAGAGACGCTGCTCCAGCTCCTTTATTTTCTATAATACAGGAGGAAGCAGTGACGCTGCTCCTGCTCCTTTATTTTCTAAAATACAGGACGAAGCAGTGACGCTGCTCCAGCTCCTTTATTTTCTATAATACAGGAGGAAGCAGTGACGCTGCTCCAGCTCCTTTAATTTCTATAATACAGGAGGAAGCAGTGACGCTGCTCCAGCTCCTTTATTTTCTAAAATACAGGAGGAAGCAGTGACGCTGCTCCAGCTCCTTTATTTTCTATAATACAGGAGGAAGCAGTGACGCTGCTCCAGCTCCTTTATTTTCTATAATACAGGAGGAAGCAGTGACGCTGCTCCAGCTCCTTTATATTCTATAATACAGGAGGAAGCAGTGACACTGCGCCAGCTCCTTTATTTTCTATAATACAGGAGGAAGCAGTGACACTGCTCCAGCTCCTTTATTTTCTATAATACAGGAGGAAGCAGTGACGCTGCTCCAGCTCCTTTATTTTCTATAATCCAGGAGGAAGCAGAGACCCTGCTCCAGCTCCTTTATTTTCTATAATACAGGAGGAAGCAGTGACGCTGCTCCAGCTCCTTTATTTTCTATAATACTGGAGGAAGCAGTGACGCTGCTCCAGCTCCTTTATTTTCTATAATACAGGAGGAAGCAGTGACGCTGCTCCATCTCCTTCATATTCTATAATACAGGAGGAAGCAGTGACGCTGCTCCAGCTCCTTTATTTTCTATAATACAGGAGGAAGCAGTGACGCTGCTCCAGCTCCTTTATTTTCTATAATACAGGAGGAAGCAGAGACGCTGCTCCAGCTCCTTTATTTTCTATAACACTGGAGGAAGCAGTGACGATGCTCAAGCTCCTTCATTTTCTATAAAACAGGAGGAAGCAGAGACGCTGCTCCAGCTGCTTTAATTTCTATAATACAGGAGGAAGCAGTGACGCTGCTCCAGCTCCTTTATTTTCTATAATACAGGAGGAAGCAGTGACGCTGCTCCAGCTCCTTTATTTTCTACAATAAATTAGGAAGCAGAGTCACTGCTCCAGCTGCTTTAATTTCTTTAATACAGGAGGAAGCAGTGACGCTGCTCCAGCTCCTTTATTTTCTATAATACAGGAAGAAGCAGAGACGCTGCTCCAGCTCCTTTATTTTCTATAATACACGAGGAAGCAGAGACGCTGCTCCAGCTCCTTTATTTTCTATAATGCAGGAGGAAGCAGAGACGCTGCTCCAGCTCCTTTATTTTCTATAATCCAGGAGGAAGCAGAGACCCTGCTCCAGCTCCTTTATTTTCTATAATACAGGAGGAAGCAGAGACGCTGCTCCAGCTCCTTTATTTTCTATAATACAGGAGGAAACAGTGACGCTGCTCCAGCTCCTTTATTTTCTATAATACAGGAGGAAGCAGAGACGCTGCTCCAGCTCCTTTATTTTCAATAATACAGGAGGAAGCAGAGACGCTGCTCCAGCTCCTTTATTTTTTAAATACAGGAGGAAGCAGAGACGCTGCTCCAGCTCCTTTATTTTCTATAATACAGGGGGAAGCAGTGACGCTGCTCCAGCTCCTTATTTTCTATAATACAGGAGGAAGCAGAGACGCTGCTCCAGCTCCTTTATTTTCTATAATACAGGAGGAAGCAGAGACCCTGCTCCAGCTCCTTTATTTTCTATAATCCAGGAGGAAGCAGTGACGCTGCTCCAGCTCCTTTATTTTCAATAATACAGGAGGAAGCAGAGACGCTGCTCCAGCTCCTTTATTTTCTATAATACAGGAGGAAGCAACGACGCTGCTCCGGCTCCTTTATTTTCTATAATACAGGAGGAAGCAGTGACACTGCTCCAGCTCCTTTATTTTCTATAATACAGGAGGAAGCAGAGACGCTGCTCCAGCTCCTTTATTTTCTATAATACAGGAGGAAGCAGTGACACTGCTCCAGCTCCTTCATTTTCTATAATACAGGAGGAAGCAGTGTCGCTGCTCCAGCTCCGTATTTTCTATAATACAGGAGGAAGCAGAGACGCTGCTCCAGCTCCTTTATTTTCTATAATCCAGGAGGAAGCAGAGACCCTGCTCCAGCTCCTTTATTTTCTATAATCCAGGAGGAAGCAGTGACGCTGCTCCAGCTCCTTTATTTTCAATAATACAGGAGGCAGCAGTGACGCTGCTCCAACTCGTTTATTTTCTATAATACAGGAGGAAGCAGAGACGCTGCTCCAGCTCCTTTATTTTCAATAATACAGGAGGAAGCAGAGACGCTGCTCCAGCTGCTTTATTTTTTAAAATACAGGAGGAAGCAGAGACGCTGCTCCAGCTCCTTTATTTTCTATAATACAGGGGGAAGCAGTGACGCTGCTCCAGCTCCTTATTTTCTATAATACAGGAGGAAGCAGAGACGCTGCTCCAGCTCCTTTATTTTCTATAATACCGGAGGAAGCAGTGACGCTGCTCCAGCTCCTTTATTTTCTATAATCCAGGAGGAAGCAGTGACGCTGCTCCAGCTCCTTTATTTTCAATAATACAGGAGGAAGCAGAGACGCTGCTCCAGCTCATTTATTTTCTATAATACAGGAGGAAGCAACGACGCTGCTCCGGCTCCTTTATTTTCTATAATACAGGAGGAAGCAGTGACACTGCTCCAGCTCCTTTATTTTCTATAATACAGGAGGAAGCAGAGACGCTGCTCCAGCTCCTTTATTTTCTATAATACAGGAGGAAGCAGTGACACTGCTCCAGCTCCTTCATTTTCTATAATACAGGAGGAAGCAGTGTCGCTGCTCCAGCTCCTAATTTTCTATAATACAGGAGGAAGCAGAGACGCTGCTCCAGCTCCTTTATTTTCTATAATCCAGGAGGAAGCAGAGACCCTGCTCCAGCTCCTTTATTTTCTATAATCCAGGAGGAAGCAGTGACGCTGCTCCAGCTCCTTTATTTTCAATAATACAGGAGGAAGCAGTGAAGCTGCTCCAGCTCCTTTATTTTCTATAATACAGGAGGAAGCAACGACGCTGCTCCGGCTCCTTTATTTTCTATAATACAGGAGGAAGCAGTGACGCTGCTCCAGCTCCTTTATTTTCGATAATACAGGAGGAAGCGGTGACGCTGCACCAGCTCCTTTATTTTCGATAATACATGAGGAAGCAGAGACCTAGCTCCAGCTCATTTATTTTCTATAATGCAGGAGGAAGCAGTGACGCTGCTCCAGCTCCTTTATTTTCTATAATACAGGAGGAAGCAGAGACGCTGCTCCAGCTCCTTTATTTTCTATAACACTGGAGGAAGCAGTGACGATGCTCAAGCTCCTTCATTTTCTATAAAACAGGAGGAAGCAGAGACGCTGCTCCAGCTGCTTTAATTTCTATAATACAGGAGGAAGCAGTGACGCTGCTCCAGCTCCTTTATTTTCTATAATACAGGAGGAAGCAGAGACGCTGCTCCAGCTCCTTTATTTTCTACAATAAATTAGGAAGCAGAGTCACTGCTCCAGCTGCTTTAATTTCTTTAATACAGGAGGAAGCAGTGACGCTGCTCCAGCTCCTTTATTTTCTATAATACAGGAAGAAGCAGAGACGCTGCTCCAGCTCCTTTATTTTCTATAATACACGAGGAAGCAGAGACGCTGCTCCAGCTCCTTTATTTTCTATAATGCAGGAGGAAGCAGAGACGCTGCTCCAGCTCCTTTATTTTCTATAATCCAGGAGGAAGCAGAGACCCTGCTCCAGCTCCTTTATTTTCTATAATACAGGAGGAAGCAGAGACGCTGCTCCAGCTCCTTTATTTTCTATAATACAGGAGGAAACAGTGACGCTGCTCCAGCTCCTTTATTTTCTATAATACAGGAGGAAGCAGAGACGCTGCTCCAGCTCCTTTATTTTCAATAATACAGGAGGAAGCAGAGACGCTGCTCCAGCTCCTTTATTTTTTAAATACAGGAGGAAGCAGAGACGCTGCTCCAGCTCCTTTATTTTCTATAATACAGGGGGAAGCAGTGACGCTGCTCCAGCTCCTTATTTTCTATAATACAGGAGGAAGCAGAGACGCTGCTCCAGCTCCTTTATTTTCTATAATACAGGAGGAAGCAGAGACCCTGCTCCAGCTCCTTTATTTTCTATAATCCAGGAGGAAGCAGTGACGCTGCTCCAGCTCCTTTATTTTCAATAATACAGGAGGAAGCAGAGACGCTGCTCCAGCTCCTTTATTTTCTATAATACAGGAGGAAGCAACGACGCTGCTCCGGCTCCTTTATTTTCTATAATACAGGAGGAAGCAGTGACACTGCTCCAGCTCCTTTATTTTCTATAATACAGGAGGAAGCAGAGACGCTGCTCCAGCTCCTTTATTTTCTATAATACAGGAGGAAGCAGTGACACTGCTCCAGCTCCTTCATTTTCTATAATACAGGAGGAAGCAGTGTCGCTGCTCCAGCTCCGTATTTTCTATAATACAGGAGGAAGCAGAGACGCTGCTCCAGCTCCTTTATTTTCTATAATCCAGGAGGAAGCAGAGACCCTGCTCCAGCTCCTTTATTTTCTATAATCCAGGAGGAAGCAGTGACGCTGCTCCAGCTCCTTTATTTTCAATAATACAGGAGGCAGCAGTGACGCTGCTCCAACTCGTTTATTTTCTATAATACTGGAGGAAGCAGAGACGCTGCTCCAGCTCCTTTATTTTCAATAATACAGGAGGAAGCAGAGACGCTGCTCCAGCTGCTTTATTTTTTAAAATACAGGAGGAAGCAGAGACGCTGCTCCAGCTCCTTTATTTTCTATAATACAGGGGGAAGCAGTGACGCTGCTCCAGCTCCTTATTTTCTATAATACAGGAGGAAGCAGAGACGCTGCTCCAGCTCCTTTATTTTCTATAATACCGGAGGAAGCAGTGACGCTGCTCCAGCTCCTTTATTTTCTATAATCCAGGAGGAAGCAGTGACGCTGCTCCAGCTCCTTTATTTTCAATAATACAGGAGGAAGCAGAGACGCTGCTCCAGCTCATTTATTTTCTATAATACAGGAGGAAGCAACGACGCTGCTCCGGCTCCTTTATTTTCTATAATACAGGAGGAAGCAGTGACACTGCTCCAGCTCCTTTATTTTCTATAATACAGGAGGAAGCAGAGACGCTGCTCCAGCTCCTTTATTTTCTATAATACAGGAGGAAGCAGTGACACTGCTCCAGCTCCTTCATTTTCTATAATACAGGAGGAAGCAGTGTCGCTGCTCCAGCTCCTAATTTTCTATAATACAGGAGGAAGCAGAGACGCTGCTCCAGCTCCTTTATTTTCTATAATCCAGGAGGAAGCAGAGACCCTGCTCCAGCTCCTTTATTTTCTATAATCCAGGAGGAAGCAGTGACGCTGCTCCAGCTCCTTTATTTTCAATAATACAGGAGGAAGCAGTGAAGCTGCTCCAGCTCCTTTATTTTCTATAATACAGGAGGAAGCAACGACGCTGCTCCGGCTCCTTTATTTTCTATAATACAGGAGGAAGCAGTGACGCTGCTCCAGCTCCTTTATTTTCGATAATACAGGAGGAAGCGGTGACGCTGCACCAGCTCCTTTATTTTCGATAATACATGAGGAAGCAGAGACCTAGCTCCAGCTCATTTATTTTCTATAATGCAGGAGGAAGCAGTGACGCTGCTCCAGCTCCTTTATTTTCTATAATACCGGAGGAAGCAGTGACGCTGCTCCAGGTCCTTTATTTTCTATAATACTGGAGGAAGCAGTGACGCTGCTCCAGCTCCTTTATTTTCTATAATACAGGAGGAAGCAGTGACGCTGCTCCAGCTCCTTTATTTTCTATAATACCGGAGGAAGCAGTGACGCTGCTCCAGCTCCTTTATTTTCTATAATACAGGAGGAAGCAGTGACGCTGCTCCAGCTCCTTTATTTTCTATAATGCAGGAGGAAGCAGTGACGCTGCTCCAGCTCCTTTATTTTCTATAATACAGGAGGAAGCAGTGACGCTGCTCCAGCTCCTTTATTTTCAATAATACAGGAGGAAGCAGTGACGCTGCTCCAGCTCCTTTATTTTCAATAATACAGGAGGATGCAGTGACGCTGCTCCAGCTCCTTTATTTTCTATAATACCGGAGGAAGCAGTGACGCTGCTCCAGCTCCTTTATTTTCTATAATACCGGAGGAAGCAGTGACGCTGCTCCAGGTCCTTTATTTTCTATAATACAGGAGGAAGCAGTGACGCTGCTCCAGCACCTTTATTTTCTATAATACAGGAGGAAGCAGTGACGCTGCTCTAGCTCATTTATTTTCTATAATACCGGAGGAAGCAGTGACGCTGCTCCAGCTCCTTTATTTTCTATAATACAGGAGGAAGCAGTGACGCTGCTCCAGCTCCTTTATTTACTATAATACAGGAGGAAGCAGTGACGCTGCTCCAGCTCCTTTATTTTCTATAATACAGGAGGAAGCAGAGACGCTGCTCCAGCTCATTTATTTTCTATAATACCGGAGGAAGCAGTGACGCTGCTCCAGCTCCTTTATTTTCTATAATACAGGAGGCAGCAGTGACGCTGCTCCAGCTCCTTTATTTTCTATAATACAGGAGGATTCAGTGACGCTGCTCCAGCTCCTTTATTTTCTATAATCCAGGAGGAAGCAGTGACGCTGCTCCAGCTCCTTTATTTTCTATAATACAGGAGGAAGCAGTGATGCTGCTCCAGCTCCTTTATTTTCTATAATGCAGGAGGAAGCAGTGACGCTGCTCCAGCTCCTTTATTTTCTATAATCCAGGAGGAAGCAGTGACGCTGCTCCAGCTCCTTTATTTTCTATAATACATGAAGAAGCAGTGACGCTGCTCCAGCTCCTTTATTTTCTATAATACAGGAGGAAGCAGTGACGCTGCTCCAGCTCCTTTATTTTCTATAATACAGGAGGAAGCAGTGACGCTGCTCCAGCTCCTTTATTTTCTATAATACAGGAGGAAGCAGAGACGCTGCTCCAGTTCCTTTATTTTCTATAATACAGAAGGAAGCAGTGACGATGCTCCAGCTCCTTTATTTTCTATAATTATGGAGGAAGCAGTGACGCTGCTCCAGCTCCTTTATTTTCTATAATACAGGAGAAAGCAGTGACGCTGCTCCAGCTCCTTTATTTTCTATAATACAGGAGGAAGCAGTGACACTGCTCCAGCTCCTTTATTTTCTATAATACAGGAGGAAGCAGTGACACTGCTCTAGCTCCTTTATTTTCTATCATACAGGAGGAAGCAGTGACGCTGCTCCAGCTCCTTTATTTTCTATAATACAGGAGGAAGCAGTGACGCTGCTCCAGCTCCTTTATTTTCTATAATACTGGAGGAAGCCGTGACACTGCTCCAGCTCCTTTATTTTCAATAATACAGGAGGAAGCAGTGACACTGCTCCAGCTCCTTTATTTTCTATAATACAGGAGGAAGCAGAGACGCTGCTCCAGCTCCTTTATTTTCGATAATACAGGAGGAAGCAGTGACGCTGCTCCTGCACCATTATTTTCTAAAATACAGGACGAAGCAGTGACGCTGCTCCAGCTCCTTTATTTTCTATAATACAGGAGGAAGCAGTGACGCTGCTCCAGCTCCTTTAATTTCTATAATACAGGAGGAAGCAGTGACGCTGCTCCAGCTCCTTTATTTTCTATAATACAGGAGGCAGCAGTGACACTGCTCCAGCTCATTTATTTTCTATAATACAGGAGGATTCAGTGACGCTGCTCCGGCTCCTTTATTTTCTATAATCCAGGAGGAAGCAGTGACGCTGCTCCACTCCTTTATTTTCTATAATACAGGAGGAAGCAGTGATGCTGCTCCAGCTCCTTTATTTTCTATAATGCAGGAGGAAGCAGTGACGCTGCTCCAGCTCCTTTATTTTCTATAATCCAGGAGGAAGCAGTGACGCTGCTCCAGCTCCTTTATTTTCGATAATACAGGAGGATTCAGTGACGCTGCTCCAGCTCCTTTATTTTCTATAATACAGGAGGAAGCAGTGACGCTGCTCCAGCTCCTTTATTTTCTATAATCCAGGAGGAAGCAGTGACGCTGCTCCAGCTCCTTTATTTTCTATAATACAGGAGGAAGCAGAGACGCTGCTCCAGCTCCTTTATTTTCTATAATACAGAAGGAAGCAGTGACGATGCTCCAGCTCCTTTATTTTCTATAATACTGGAGGAAGCAGTGACGCTGCTCCAGCTCCTTTATAATCTATAATACAGGAGAAAGCAGTGACGCTGCTCCAGCTCCTTTATTTTCTATAATACAGGAGGAAGCAGTGACACTGCTCCAGCTCCTTTATTTTCTATAATACAGGAGGAAGCAGTGACACTGCTCTAGCTCCTTTATTTTCTATCATACAGGAGGAAGCAGTGACGCTGCTCCAGCTCCTTTATTTTCTATAATACAGGAGGAAGCAGTGACGCTGCTCCAGCTCCTTTATTTTCTATAATACTGGAGGAAGCAGTGACACTGCTCCAGCTCCTTTATTTTCTATAATACAGGAGGAAGCAGTGACACTGCTCCAGCTCCTTTATTTTCTATAATACAGGAGGAAGCAGAGACGCTGCTCCAGCTCCTTTATTTTCTATAATACAGGAGGAAGCAGTGACGCTGCTCCTGCACCTTTATTTTCTAAAATACAGGACGAAGCAGTGACGCTGCTCCAGCTCCTTTATTTTCTATAATACAGGAGGAAGCAGTGACGCTGCTCCAGCTCCTTTAATTTCTATAATACAGGAGGAAGCAGTGACGCTGCTCCAGCTCCTTTATTTTCTAAAATACAGGAGGAAGCAGTGACGCTGCTCCAGCTCCTTTATTTTCTGTAATACAGGAGGAAGCAGTGACGCTGCTCCAGCTCCTTTATTTTCTATAATACAGGAGGAAGCAGTGACGCTGCTCCAGCTCCTTTATATTCTATAATACAGGAGGAAGCAGTGACGCTGCTCCAGCTCCTTTATTTTCTATAATACAGGAGGAAGCAGTGACACTGCTCCAGCTCCTTTATTTTCTATAATACAGGAGGAAGCAGTGACGCTGCTCCAGCTCCTTTAATTTCTATAATACAGGAGGAAGCAGTGACACTGCTCCAGCTCCTTTATTTTCTATAATACAGGAGGAAGCAGAGACGCTGCTCCAGCTCCTTTATTTTCTATAATACAGGAGGAAGCAGTGACGCTGCTCCTGCACCTTTATTTTCTAAAATACAGGACGAAGCAGTGACGCTGCTCCAGCTCCTTTATTTTCTATAATACAGGAGGAAGCAGTGACGCTGCTCCAGCTCCTTTAATTTCTATAATACAGGAGGAAGCAGTGACGCTGCTCCAGCTCCTTTATTTTCTAAAATACAGGAGGAAGCAGTGACGCTGCTCCAGCTCCTTTATTTTCTGTAATACAGGAGGAAGCAGTGACGCTGCTCCAGCTCCTTTATTTTCTATAATACAGGAGGAAGCAGTGACGCTGCTCCAGCTCCTTTATATTCTATAATACAGGAGGAAGCAGTGACACTGCTCCAGCTCCTTTATTTTCTATAATACAGGAGGAAGCAGTGACACTGCTCCAGCTCCTTTATTTTCTATAATACAGGAGGAAGCAGTGACGCTGCTCCAGCTCCTTTATTTTCTATAATACAGGAGGCAGCAGTGACACTGCTCCAGCTCATTTATTTTCTATAATACAGGAGGATTCAGTGACGCTGCTCCGGCTCCTTTATTTTCTATAATCCAGGAGGAAGCAGTGACGCTGCTCCACTCCTTTATTTTCTATAATACAGGAGGAAGCAGTGATGCTGCTCCAGCTCCTTTATTTTCTATAATGCAGGAGGAAGCAGTGACGCTGCTCCAGCTCCTTTATTTTCTATAATCCAGGAGGAAGCAGTGACGCTGCTCCAGCTCCTTTATTTTCGATAATACAGGAGGATTCAGTGACGCTGCTCCAGCTCCTTTATTTTCTATAATACAGGAGGAAGCAGTGACGCTGCTCCAGCTCCTTTATTTTCTATAATCCAGGAGGAAGCAGTGACGCTGCTCCAGCTCCTTTATTTTCTATAATACAGGAGGAAGCAGAGACGCTGCTCCAGCTCCTTTATTTTCTATAATACAGAAGGAAGCAGTGACGATGCTCCAGCTCCTTTATTTTCTATAATACTGGAGGAAGCAGTGACGCTGCTCCAGCTCCTTTATAATCTATAATACAGGAGAAAGCAGTGACGCTGCTCCAGCTCCTTTATTTTCTATAATACAGGAGGAAGCAGTGACACTGCTCCAGCTCCTTTATTTTCTATAATACAGGAGGAAGCAGTGACACTGCTCTAGCTCCTTTATTTTCTATCATACAGGAGGAAGCAGTGACGCTGCTCCAGCTCCTTTATTTTCTATAATACAGGAGGAAGCAGTGACGCTGCTCCAGCTCCTTTATTTTCTATAATACTGGAGGAAGCAGTGACACTGCTCCAGCTCCTTTATTTTCTATAGTACAGGAGGAAGCAGTGACACTGCTCCAGCTCCTTTATTTTCTATAATACAGGAGGAAGCAGAGACGCTGCTCCAGCTCCTTTATTTTCTATAATACAGGAGGAAGCAGTGACGCTGCTCCTGCACCTTTATTTTCTAAAATACAGGACGAAGCAGTGACGCTGCTCCAGCTCCTTTATTTTCTATAATACAGGAGGAAGCAGTGACGCTGCTCCAGCTCCTTTAATTTCTATAATACAGGAGGAAGCAGTGACGCTGCTCCAGCTCCTTTATTTTCTAAAATACAGGAGGAAGCAGTGACGCTGCTCCAGCTCCTTTATTTTCTGTAATACAGGAGGAAGCAGTGACGCTGCTCCAGCTCCTTTATTTTCTATAATACAGGAGGAAGCAGTGACGCTGCTCCAGCTCCTTTATATTCTATAATACAGGAGGAAGCAGTGACACTGCTCCAGCTCCTTTATTTTCTATAATACAGGAGGAAGCAGTGACACTGCTCCAGCTCCTTTATTTTCTATAATACAGGAGGAAGCAGTGACGCTGCTCCAGCTCCTTTATTTTCTATAATCCAGGAGGAAGCAGAGACCCTGCTCCAGCTCCTTTATTTTCTATAATCCAGGAGGAAGCAGTGACGCTGCTCCAGCTCCTTTATTTTCAATAATACAGGAGGAAGCAGTGACGCTGCTCTAGCTCCTTTATTTTCTATAATACTGGAGGAAGCAACGACGCTGCTCCAGCTCCTTTATTTTCTATAATCCAGGAGGAAGCAGTGACGCTTGCTCCAGCTCCTTTATTTTCTGTAAAACAGGAGGAAGCAGTGACGCTGCTCCACCTCCTTTATTTTCTATAATACTGGAGGAATCAGTGACGCTTCTCCAGCTCCTTTATTTTCTATAATACAGCAAAAAGCAGTGACGCCGCTCCAGTTCCTTTATTTTCTATAATACAGGAGGAAGCAGTGACGCTGCTCCAGCTCCTTTATTTTCTATAATACAGGAGGAAGTAGTGACGCTGCTCCAGCTCCTTTATTTTCTATAATACTGGAGGCAGCAGTGACGCTGCTCCAGCTCCTTTATTTTCGATAATACAGGAGGAAGTAGTGACGCTGCTCCAGCTCCTTAATTTTCTATAATACCGGAGGAAGCAGTGACGCCGCTCCAGCACCTTTATTTTCTATAATACAGGAGGAAGCAGTGACGCTGCTCCAGCTCCTTTATTTTCTACAATACAGGAGGAAGCAGTGACGCTGCTCCAGCTCCATTATTTTCTATAATACAGGAAGAAGTAGTGACGCTGCTCCAGCTCCTTTATTTTCTATAAAACATGAGGAAGCAGTGACGCTGCTCCACCTCCTTTATTTTCTATAATACTGGAGGAAGCAGTGACGCTCTTCCAGCTCCTTTATTTTCTATAATACAGCATGAAGCAGTGACGCCGCTCCAGTTCCTTTATTTTCTATAATACAAGATGAAGCAGTGACGCTGCTCCAGCTCCTTTATTTTCTATAATACAGGAGGAAGTAGTGACGCTGCTCCAGCTCCTTAATTTTCTATAATACTGGAGGAAGCAGTGACGCTGCTCCAGCTCCTTTATTTTCTATAATAATGGAGAAAGCAGTGACGATGCTCCAGCTCCTTTATTTTCTATAATACTGGAGGAAGCGGTGACGCTGCTCCAGCTCCTTTATTTTCTATAATACAGGAGGAAGCAGTGACGCTGCTCCAGCTCCTTTATTTTCTATAATGCAGGAGGAAGCAGTGACGCTGCTCCAGCTCCTTTATTTTCTATAATGCAGGAGGAAGCAGTGACGCTGCTCCAGCTCCTTTATTTTCTATAATACCGGAGGAAGCAGTGACGCTGCTCCAGCTCCTTTATTTTCTATAATGCAGGAGGAAGCAGTGACGCTGCTCCAGCTCCTTTATTTTCTATAATACAGGAGGAAGCAGTGACGCTGCTCCAGCCCCTTTATTTTCTATAATACAGGAGGAAGCAGTGACGCTGCTCCAGCTCCTTTATTTTCTAAAATACAGGAGGAAACAGTGACGCTGCTTCAGCTCCTACATTTTCTATAATACAGGAGGAAGCAGTGACGCTGCTCCAGCTCCTTTATTTTCTATAATACAGAAGGAAGCAGTGACGCTGCTCCAGCTCCTTTATTTTCTATAATACAGGAGGAAGCAGTGACGCTGCTCCAGCTCCTTTATTTTCTATAATACAGGAGGAAGCAGTGACGCCGCACCAGCTCCTTTATTTTCTGTAATACAGGAGGAAGCAGAGACGCTGCTCCAGCTCCTTTATTTTCTATAATACATGAGGAAGCAGAGACGCTGCTCCAGCTCCTTTATTTTCTATAATACAGGAGGAAGCAGTGACGCCGCACCAGCTCCTTTATTTTCTATAATACAGGAGGAAGCAGTGACGCTGCTCCAGCTCCTTTATTTTCTATAATACTGGAGGAAGCAGTGACGCTGCTCCAGCTACTTTATTTTCTATAATACTGGAGGAAGCAGTGAAGCCGCTCCAGCTCCTTTATTTTCTATAATACAGGAGGAAGCAGTGACTCTGCTCCAGCTCCTTTATTTTCTATAATACATGAGGAAGCAGTGACGCTGCTCCAGCCCCTTTATTTTCTATAATACAGGAGGAAGCAGTGACGCTGCTCCAGCTCCTTTATTTTCTATAATGCAGGAGGAAACAGTGACGCTGCTTCAGCTCCTTTATTTTCTATAATCCAGGAGGAAGCAGTGACGCTGCTCCAGCTCCTTTATTTTCTATAATACAGGAGGAAGCAGTGACGCTGCTCCAGCTCCTTTATTTTCTATAATACCGGAGGAAGCAGTGACGCTGCTCCAGCTCCTTTATTTTCTATAATACAGGAGGATTCAGTGACGCTGCTCCAGCTCCTCTATTTTCTATAATCCAGGAGGAAGCAGTGACGCTGCTCCAGCTCCTTTATTTTCTATAATACAGGAGGAAGCAGTGACGCTGCTCCAGCTCCTTTATTTTCTATAATACAGGAGGAAGCAGTGACGCTGCTCCAGCTCCTTTATTTTCTATAATACAGGAGGAAGCAGAGACGCTGCTCCAGCTCCTTTATTTTCTATAATACAGAAGGAAGCAGTGACGATGCTCCAGCTATTTAATTTTCTATAATACTGGAGGAAGCAGTGACGCTGCTCCAGCTCCTTTATTTTCTATAATGCAGGAGAAAGCAGTGACGCTGCTCCAGCTCCTTTATTTTCTATAATACAGGAGGAAGCAGTGACACTGCTCCAGCTCCTTTATTTTCTATAATACAGGAGGAAGCAGTGACACTGCTCCAGCTCCTTTATTTTCTATAATACAGGAGGAAGCAGTGACACTGCTCCAGCTCCTTTATTTTCCATAATACAGGAGGAAGCAGTGACACTGCTCCAGCTCCTTTATTTTCTATAATACAGGAGGAAGCAGAGACGCTGCTCCAGCTCCTTTATTTTCTGTAATACAGGAGAAAGCAGTGACGGTGCTCCAGCTCCGTTATTTTCGAAAATACAGGAGGAACAGTGACGCTGCTCCAGCTCCTTTGTTTTCTATAATAAAGGAGGAAGCAGTGACGCTGCTCCAGCTCCTTTATTTTCTATAATACAGGAGGAAGCAGTGACGCTGCTCCAGCTCCTTTATTTTCTATAATACAGGAGGAAGCAGTGACACTGCTCCAGCTCCTTTATTATCTATAATCCAGGAGGAAGCAGTGACACAGCTCCAGCTCCTTTATTTTCGATAATACAGGAGGAAGCAGAGACGCTGCTCCAGCTCCTTTATTTTCTATAATACAGGAGGAAGCAGTGACGCTGTTCCAGCTCCTTTATTTTCTATAATACAGGAGGAAGCAGAGACGCTGCTCCAGCTCCTTTATTTTCTATAATACAGGAGGAAGCAGAGACGCTGCTCCAGCTCCTTTATTTTCTATAATCCAGGAGGAAGCAGAGACCCTGCTCCAGCTCCTTTATATTCTATAATACAGGAGGAAGCAGAGACGCTGCTCCAGCTCCTTTATTTTCTATAATACAGGAGGAAGCAGAGACGCCGCTCCAGCTCCTTTATTTTCTATAATACAGGTGGAAGCAGTGACGCTGCTCCAGCTCCTTTATTTTCTATAGTACAGGAGGAAGCAGTGACGCTGCTCCAGCTCCTTTATTTTCTATAATACTGGAGGAAGCAGTGACGCTGCTCCAGCTCCTTTATTTTCTATAATACAGGAGGAAGCAGTGACGCTGCTCCAGCTCCTTCATATTCTATAATACAGGAGGAAGCAGTGACGCTGCTCCAGCTCCTTTATTTTCTATTATACAGGAGGAAGCAGAGACGCTGTTCCAGCTCCTTTATTTTCTATTATACAGGAGGAAGCAGAGACGCTGTTCCAGCTTTTTTTTTTTTCTATAATACAGGAGGAAGCAGAGACGCTGCTCCAGCTCCTTTATTTTCTATAATACAGGAGGAAGCAGTGACGCTGCTCCAGCTCCTTCATATTCTATAATACAGGAGGAAGCAGTGACGCTGCTCCAGCTCCTTTATTTTCTATAATACAGGAGGAAGCAGTGACGCTGCTCCAGCTCCTTTAATTTCTATAATACAGGAGGAAGCAGTGACGCTGCTCCAGCTCCTTTATTTTCTATAATACAGGAGGAAGCAGAGACGCTGCTCCAGCTCCTTTATTTTCTATAATACCGGAGGAAGCAGTGACGCTGCTCCAGGTCCTTTATTTTCTATAATACTGGAGGAAGCAGTGACGCTGCTCCAGCTCCTTTATTTTCTATAATACAGGAGGAAGCAGTGACGCTGCTCCAGCTCCTTTATTTTCTATAATACCGGAGGAAGCAGTGACGCTGCTCCAGCTCCTTTATTTTCTATAATACAGGAGGAAGCAGTGACGCTGCTCCAGCTCCTTTATTTTCTATAATGCAGGAGGAAGCAGTGACGCTGCTCCAGCTCCTTTATTTTCAATAATACAGGAGGAAGCAGTGACGCTGCTCCAGCTCCTTTATTTTCAATAATACAGGAGGAAGCAGTGACGCTGCTCCAGCTCCTTTATTTTCAATAATACAGGAGGATGCAGTGACGCAGCTCCAGCTCCTTTATTTTCTATAATACCGGAGGAAGCAGTGACGCTGCTCCAGCTCCTTTATTTTCTATAATACCGGAGGAAGCAGTGACGCTGCTCCAGCTCCTTTATTTTCTATAATACAGGAGAAAGCAGAGACGCTGCTCCAGCTCCTTTATTTTCTATAATACAGGAGGAAGCAGAGACGCTGCTCCAGCTCCTTTATTTTCTTTAATACAGGTGGAAGCAGTGACGATGCTCCAGCTCCTTTATTTTCTATAGTACAGGAGGAAGCAGTGACGCTACTCCAGCTCCTTTATTTTCTATAATACCGGAGGAAGCAGTGACGCTGCTCCAGGTCCTTTATTTTCTATAATACAGGAGGAAGCAGTGACGCTGCTCCAGCTCCTTTATTTTCTAAAATACAGGAGGAAACAGTGACGCTGCTTCAGCTCCTTCATTTTCTATAATACAGGAGGAAGCAGTGACGCTGCTCCAGCTCCTTTATTTTCTATAATACAGAAGGAAGCAGTGACGATGCTCCAGCTCCTTTATTTTCTATAATACAGGAGGAAGCAGTGACGCTGCTCCAGCTTCTTTATTTTCTATAATACAGGAGGAAGCAGTGACGCCGCTCCAGCTCCTTTATTTTCTGTAATACAGGAGGAAGCAGAGACGCTGCTCCAGCTCCTTTATTTTCTATAATACATGAGGAAGCAGAGACGCTGCTCCAGCTCCTTTATTTTCTATAATACAGGAGGAAGCAGTGACGCTGCTCCAGCTCCTTTATTTTCTATAATACATGAGGAAGCAGTGACGCTGCTCCAGCTCCTTTATTTTCTATAATACCGGAGGAAGCAGTGACGCTGCTCCAGCTCCTTTATTTTCTATAATACAGGAGGAAGCAGTGACGCCGCTCCAGCTCCTTTAGTTTCTATAATACATGAGGAAGCAGTGACGCTGCTCCATCTCCTTTATTTTCTATAATACTGGAGGAAGCAGTGAAGCCGCTCCAGCTCCATTATTTTCTATAATACAGGAGGAAGCAGTGACGCCGCTCCAGCTCCTTTATTTTCTGTAATACAGGAGGAAGCAGAGACGCTGCTCCAGCTCCTTTATTTTCTATAATACATGAGGAAGCAGAGACGCTGCTCCAGCTCCTTTATTTTCTATAATACATGAGGAAGCAGTGACGCTGCTCCAGCTCCTTTATTTTCTATAATACCGGAGGAAGCAGTGACGCTGCTCCAGCTCCTTTATTTTCTATAATACAGGAGGAAGCAGTGACGCCGCTCCAGCTCATTTATTTTCTATAATACATGAGGAAGCAGTGAGGCTGCTCCATCTCCTTTATTTTCTATAATACTGGAGGAAGCAGTGAAGCCGCTCCAGCTCCTTTATTTTCTATAATACAGGAGGAAGCAGTGACTCTGCTCCAGCTCCTTTATTTTCTGTAATACATGAGGAAGCAGTGACGCTGCTCCAGCCCCTTTATTTTCTATAATACAGGAGGAAGCAGTGACGCTGCTCCAGCTCCTTTATTTTCTATAATGCAGGAGGAAACAGTGACGCTGCTTCAGCTCCTTTATTTTCTATAATACAGGAGGAAGCAGTGACGCTGCTCCAGCTCCTTTATTTTCTATAATACAGGAGGAAGCAGTGACGCTGCTCCAGCTCCTTTATTTTCTATAATTCCGGAGGAAGCAGTGACGCTGCTCCAGCCCCTTTATTTTCACTAATACAGGAGGATTCAGTGACGCTGCTCCAGCTCCTCTATTTTCTATAATCCAGGAGGAAGCAGTGACGCTGCTCCAGCACCTTTATTTTCTATAATACAGGAGGAAGCAGTGGCGCTGGTCCAGCTCCTTTATTTTCTATAATACAGGAGGAAGCAGTGACGCTGCTCCAGCTCCTTTATTTTCTATAATACAGGAGGAAGCAGAGACGCTGCTCCAGCTCCTTTATTTTCTATAATACAGAAGGAAGCAGTGACGATGCTCCAGCTCCTTTATTTTCTATAATACTGGACGGAGCAGTGACGCTGCTCCAGCTCCTTTATTTTCTATAATACAGGAGAAAGCAGTGACGCTGCTCCAGCTCCTTTATTTTCTATAATACAGGAGGAAGCAGTGACACTGCTCCAGCTCCTTTATTTTCTATAATACAGGAGGAAGCAGTGACACTGCTCCAGCTCCTTTATTTTCTATAATACAGGAGGAAGCAGTGACGCTGCTCCAGCTCCTTTATTTTCTGTAATACAGGAGGAAGCAGAGACGCTGCTCCAGCTCCTTTATTTTCTGTAATACAGGAGGAAGCAGTGACGCTGCTCCAGCTCCTTTATTTTCTGTAATACAGGAGGAAGCAGTGACGCTGCTCCAGCTCCTTTATTTTCTATAATACAGGAGGAAGCAGTGACGCTGCTCCAGCTCCTTTATTTTCTATAATACAGGAGGAAGCACTGACGCTGCTCCAGCTCCTTTTTTTTCTATAATACAGGAGGAAGCAGTGACGCTGCTCCAGCTCCTTTATTTTCTATAATACAGGAGGAAGCAGTGACGCTGCTCCAGCTCCTTTGTTTTCTATAATGCAGGAGGAAGCAGTGACGCTGCTCCAGCTCCTTTGTTTTCTATAATACAGGAGGAAGCAGTGACGCTGCTCAAGCTCCTTTGTTTTCTATAATACAGGAGGAAGCAGTGACGCTGATCCAGCTCCTTTATTTTCTATAATACACGAGGAAGCAGTGACGCTGCTCTAGCTCCTTTATTTTCTATAATACAGGAGGAAGCAGTGACGCTGCTCCAGCTCCTTTATTTTCTATAATACAGGAGGAAGCAGTGACACTGCTCCAGCTCCTTTATTTTCTATAATACAGGAGGAAGCAGAGACGCTGCTCCAGCTCCTTTATTTTCTATAATACAGGAGGAAGCAGTGACGCTGCTCCAGCACCTTTATTTTCTATAATACAGGAGGAAGCAGAGACGCTGCTCCAGCTCCTTTATTTTCTACAAAAATTAGGAAGCAGAGTCACTGCTCCAGCTGCTTTAATTTCTATAATACAGGAGGAAGCAGTGACGCTGCTCCAGCTCCTTTATTTTCTATAATACAGGAGGAAGCAGAGACGCGGCTCCAGCTCCTTTATTTTCTATCAAACAGGAGGAAGCAGAGACGCTGCTCCAGCTGCTTTAATTTCTATAATACAGGAGGAAGCAGTGACGCTGTTCCAGCTCCTTTATTTTCTATAATACAGGAGGAAGCAGAGACGCTGCTCCAGCTCCTTTATTTTCTATAATACAGGAGGAAGCAGAGACGCTGCTCCAGCTCCTTTATTTTCTATAATCCAGGAAGAAGCAGAGACCCTTCTGCAGCTCCTTTATTTTCTATAATACAGGAGGAAGCAGTGACGCTGCTCCAGCTCCTTTATTTTCTATAGTACAGGAGGAAGCAGTGACGCTGCTCCAGCTCCTTTATTTTCTATAATACTGGAGGAAGCAGTGACGCTGCTCCAGCTCCTTTATTTTCTATAATACCGGAGGAAGCAGTGACGCTGCTCCAGCTCCTTTATTTTCTATAATACAGGAGAAAGCAGAGACGCTGCTCCAGCTCCTTTATTTTCTATAATACAGGAGGAAGCAGAGACGCTGCTCCAGCTCCTTTATTTTCTTTAATACAGGTGGAAGCAGTGACGATGCTCCAGCTCCTTTATTTTCTATAGTACAGGAGGAAGCAGTGACGCTACTCCAGCTCCTTTATTTTCTATAATACTGGAGGAAACAGTGACGCTGCTCCAGCTCCTTTATTTTCTATAATACCGGAGGAAGCAGTGACGCTGCTCCAGCTCCTTTATTTTCTATAATACAGGAGGAAGCAGTGACGCTGCTCCAGCTCCTTTATTTTCTATAATGCAGGAGGAAGCAGTGACGCTGCTCCAGCTCCTTTATTTTCTATAATACAGGAGGAAGCAGTGACGCTGCTCCAGCTCCTTTATTTTCAATAATACAGGAGGAAGCAGTGACGCTGCTCCAGCTCCTTTATTTTCAATAATACAGGAGGATGCAGTGACTCTGCTCCAGCTCCTTTATTTTCTATAATACCGGAGGAAGCAGTGACGCTGCTCCAGCTCCTTTATTTTCTATAATACCGGAGGAAGCAGTGACGCTGCTCCAGCTCCTTTATTTTCTATAATACAGGAGAAAGCAGTGACGCTGCTCCAGCTCCTTTATTTTCTATAATACAGGAGGAAGCAGAGACGCTGCTCCAGCTCCTTTATTTTCTATAATACAGGTAGAAGCAGTGACGCTGCTCCAGCTCCTTTATTTTCTATAGTACAGGAGGAAGCAGTGACGCTGCTCCAGCTCCTTTATTTTCTATAATACTGGAGGAAGCAGTGACGCTGCTCCAGCTGCTTTATTTTCTATAATGCAGGAGGAAGCAGTGACGCTGCTCCAGCTCCTTTATTTTCTATAGTACAGGAGGAAGCAGTGACGCTGCTCCAGCTCCTTTATTTTCTATAATACAGGAGGAAGCAGTGACGCTGCTCCGGCTCCTTTATTTTCTATAATGCAGGAGGAAGCAGTGACGCTGCTCCAGCTCCTTTATTTTCTATAATACAGGAGGAAGCAGTGACGCTGCTCCAGCGCCGTTATTTTCAATAATACAGGAGGAAGCAGTGACGCTGCTCCAGCTCCTTTATTTTCAATAATACAGGAGGATGCAGTGACGTTGCTCCAGCTCCTTTATATTCTATAATACCGGAGGAAGCAGTGACGCTGCTCCAGCTCCTTTATTTTCTATAATACCGGAGGAAGCAGTGACGCTGCTCCAGCTCCTTTATTTTCTATAATACAGGAGAAAGCAGTGACGCTGCTCCAGCTCCTTTATTTTCTATAATACAGGAGGAGGCAGAGACGCTGCTCCAGCTCCTTTATTTTCTATAATACAGGTGGAAGCAGTGACGCTGCTCCAGCTCCTTTATTTTCTATAGTACAGGAGGAAGCAGTGACGCTGCTCCAGCTCCTTTATTTTCTATAATACTGGAGGAAGCAGTGACGCTGCTCCAGCTCCTTTATTTTCTATAATACAGGAGGAAGCAGTGACGCTGCTCCAGCTCCTTCATATTCTATAATACAGGAGGAAGCAGTGACGCTGCTCCAGCTCCTTTATTTTCTATAATACAGGAGGAAGCAGAGACGCTGCTCCAGCTTTTTTATTTTCTATAATACAGGAGGAAGCAGAGACGCTGCTCCAGCTCCTTTATTTTCTATAATACAGGAGGAAGCAGTGACGCTGCTCCAGCTCCTTTATTTTCAATAATACAGGAGGAAGCAGTGACGCTGCTCCAGCTCCTTTATTTTCTATAATACTGGAGGAAGCAGTGACGCTGCTCCAGCTCCTTTATTTTCTATAATACAGGAGGAAGCAGTGACGCTGCTCCAGCTCCTTCATATTCTATAATACAGGAGGAAGCAGTGACGCTGCTCAAGCTTCTTTATTTTCTATAATACAGGAGGAAGCAGTGACGCTGCTCCAGCTCCTTTATTTTCTATAATACAGGAGGAAGCAGAGACGCTGCTCCAGCTCCTTTATTTTCTATAACACTGGAGGAAGCAGTGACGATGCTCAAGCTCCTTCATTTTCTATAAAACAGGAGGAAGCAGAGACGCTGCTCCAGCTGCTTTAATTTCTATAATACAGGAGGAAGCAGTGACGCTGCTCCAGCTCCTTTATTTTCTATAAGAGAGGAGGAAGCAGTGACGCTGCTCCAGCTCCTTTATTTTCTACAATAAATTAGGAAGCAGAGTCACTTCTCCAGCTGCTTTAATTTCTTTAATACAGGAGGAAGCAGTGACGCTGCTCCAGCTCCTGTATTTTCTATAATACAGGAGGAAGCAGAGACGCTGCTCCAGCTCCTTTATTTTCTATAATACAGGAGGAAGCAGAGACGCTGCTCCAGCTCCTTTATTTTCTATAATGCAGGAGGAAGCAGAGACGCTGCTCCAGCTCCTTTATTTTCTATAATCCAGGAGGAAGCAGAGACCCTGCTCCAGCTCCTTTATTTTCTATAATACAGGAGGAAGCAGAGACGCTGCTCCAGCTCCTTTATTTTCTATAATACAGGAGGAAACAGTGACGCTGCTCCAGCTCCTTTATTTTCTATAATACAGGAGGAAGCAGAGACGCTGCTCCAGCTCCTTTATTTTCAATAATACAGGAGGAAGCAGAGACGCTGCTCCAGCTCCTTTATTTTTTAAAATACAGGAGGAAGCAGAGACGCTGCTCCAGCTCCTTTATTTTCTATAATACAGGGGGAAGCAGTGACGCTGCACCAGCTCCTTATTTTCTATAATACAGGAGGAAGCAGAGACGCTGCTCCAGCTCCTTTATTTTCTATAATACAGGAGGAAGCAGAGACCCTGCTCCAGCTCCTTTATTTTCTATAATCCAGGAGGAAGCAGTGACGCTGCTCCAGCTCCTTTATTTTCAATAATACAGGAGGAAGCAGAGACGCTGCTCCAGCTCCTTTATTTTCTATACTACAGGAGGAAGCAACGACGCTGCTCCGGCTCCTTTATTTTCTATAATACAGGAGGAAGCAGTGACACTGCTCCAGCTCCTTTATTTTCTATAATACAGGAGGAAGCAGTGACACTGCTCCAGCTCCTTTATTTTCTATAATACTGGAGGAAGCAGTGACGCTGCTCCAGCTCCTTTATTTTCTATAATACAGGAGAAAGCAGTGACGCTGCTCCAGCTCCTTTATTTTCTATAATACAGGAGGAAGCAGAGACGCTGCTCCAGCTTTTTTATTTTCTATAATACAGGAGGAAGCAGTGACACTGCTCTAGCTACTTTATTTTCTATCATACAGGAGGAAGCAGTGACGCTGCTCCAGCTCCTTTATTTTCTATAATACAAGAGGAAGCAGAGACGCTGCTCCAGCTCCTTTATTTTCTATAATACAGGAGGAAGCAGTGACACTGCTCCAGCTCCTTCATTTTCTATAATACAGGAGGAAGCAGTGTCGCTGCTCCAGCTCCTTATTTTCTATAATACAGGAGGAAGCAGAGACGCTGCTCCAGCTCCTTTATTTTCTATAATCCAGGAGGAAGCAGAGACCCTGCTCCAGCTCCTTTATTTTCTATAATACCGGAGGAAGCAGTGACGCTGCTCCAGCTCCTTTATTTTCAATAATACAGGAGGAAGCAGTGACGCTGCTCCAGCTCCTTTATTTTCTATAATACTTGAGGAAGCAACGACGCTGCTCCGGCTCCTTTATTTTCTATAATACAGGAGGAAGCAGTGACGCTGCTCCAGCTCCTTTATTTTCTATAATACAGGAGGAAGCGGTGACGCTGCACCAGCTCCTTTATTTTCGATAATACATGAGGAAGCAGAGACGCTGCTCCAGCTCCTTTATTTTCTATAATGCAGGAGGAAGCAGTGACGCTGCTCCAGCTCCTTTATTTTCTATAATACCGGAGGAAGCAGTGACGCTGCTCCAGCTCCTTTATTTTCTATAATACTGGAGGAAGCAGTGACGCTGCTCCAGCTCCTTTATTTTCTATAATACAGGAGGAAGCAGTGACGCTGCTCCAGCTCCTTTATTTTCTATAATACCGGAGGAAGCAGTGACGCTGCTCCAGCTCCTTTATTTTCTATAATACAGGAGGAAGCAGTGACGCTGCTCCAGCTCCTTTATTTTCTATAATACATGAGGAAGCAGTGACGCTGCTCCAGCTCCTTTATTTTCTATAATACAGGAGGAAGCAGTGACGCTGCTCCAGCTCCTTTATTTTCAATAATACAGGAGGAAGCAGTGACGCTGCTCCAGCTCCTTTATTTTCAATAATACAGGAGGATGCAGTGACGCTGCTCCAGCTCCTTTATTTTCTATAATACCGGAGGAAGCAGTGACGCTGCTCCAGCTCCTTTATTTTCTATAATACCGGAGGAAGCAGTGACGCTGCTCCAGGTCCTTTATTTTCTATAATACAGGAGGAAGCAGTGACGCTGCTCCAGCTCCTTTATTTTCTATAATACATGAGGAAGCAGTGACGCTGCTCTAGCTCATTTATTTTCTATAATACCGGAGGAAGCAGTGACGCTGCTCCAGCTCCTTTATTTTCTATGATAAAGGAGGAAGCAGAGACGCTGCTTCAGCTCATTTATTTTCTATAATACCGGAGGAAGCAGTGACGCTGCTCCAGCTCCTTTATTTTCTATAATACAGGAGGCAGCAGTGACGCTGCTCCAGCTCCTTTATTTTCTATAATACAGGAGGATTCAGTGACGCTGCTCCAGCTCCTTTATTTAATATAATACAGGAGGAAGTAGTGACGCTGCTCCAGCTCCTTTATTTTCTATAATCCAGGAGGAAGCAGTGACGCTGCACCAGCTACTTTATTTTCTATAATACAGGAGGATTCAGTGACGCTGCTCCAGCTCGTTTATTTTCTATAATGCAGGAGGAATCAGTGACGCTGCTCCAGCTCCTTTATTTTCTATAATCCAGGAGGAAGCAGTGACGCTGCTCCAGCTCCTTTATTTTCTATAATACATGAAGAAGCAGTGACGCTGCTCCAGCTCCTTTATTTTCTATAATACAGGAGGAAGCAGTGACGCTGCTCCAGCTCCTTTATTTTCTATAATACAGGAGGAAGCAGTGACGCTGCTCCAGCTCCTTTATTTTCTATCATACAGGAGGAAGCAGAGACGCTGCTCCAGCTCCTTTATTTTCTATAATACAGAAGGAAGCAGTGACGATGCTCCAGCTCCTTTATTTTCTATAATACTGGAGGAAGCAGTGACGCTGCTCCAGCTCCTTTATTTTCTATAATACAGGAGAAAGCAGTGACGCTGCTCCAGCTCCTTTATTTTCTATAATACAGGAGGAAGCAGAGACGCTGCTCCAGCTTTTTTATTTTCTATAATACAGGAGGAAGCAGTGACACTGCTCTAGCTACTTTATTTTCTATCATACAGGAGGAAGCAGTGACGCTGCTCCAGCTCCTTTATTTTCTATAATACTGGAGGAAGCAGTGACGCTGCTCCAGCTCCTTTATTTTCTATAATACTGGAGGAAGCAGTGACACTGCTCCAGCTCCTTTATTTTCTATAATACAGGAGGAAGCAGTGACACTGCTCCAGCTCCTTTATTTTCTATAATACAGGAGGAAGCAGAGACGCTGTTCCAGCTCCTTTATTTTCTATAATACAGGAGGAAGCAGTGACGCTGCTCCTGCTCCTTTATTTTCTAAAATACAGGACGAAGCAGTGACGCTGCTCCAGCTCCTTTATTTTCTATAATACAGGAGGAAGCAGTGACGCTGCTCCAGCTCCTTTAATTTCTATAATACAGGAGGAAGCAGTGACGCTGCTCCAGCTCCTTTATTATCTAAAATACAGGAGGAAGCAGTGACGCTGCTCCAGCTCCTTTATTTTCTATAATACAGGAGGAAGCAGTGACGCTGCTCCAGCTCCTTTATTTTCTATAATACAGGAGGATGCAGTGACGCTGCTCCAGCTCCTTTAGATTCTATAATACAGGAAGAAGCAGTGACACTGCTCCAGCTCCTTTATTTTCTATAATACAGGAGGAAGCAGTGACACTGCTCCAGCTCCTTTATTTTCTATAATACAGGAGGAAGCAGTGACGCTGCTCCAGCTCCTTTATTTTCTATAATCCAGGAGGAAGCAGAGACCCTGCTCCAGCTCCTTTATTTTCTATAATACAGGAGGAAGCAGTGACGCTGCTCCAGCTCCTTTATTTTCTATAATACTGGAGGAAGCAGTGACGCTGCTCCAGCTCCTTTATTTTCTATAATACAGGAGGAAGCAGTGACGCTGCTCCAGCTCCTTCATATTCTATAATACAGGAGGAAGCAGTGACGCTGCTCCAGCTCCTTTATTTTCTATAATACAGGAGGAAGCTGTGACGCTGCTCCAGCTCCTTTATTTTCTATAATACAGGAGGAAGCAGAGAACTGCTCCAGCTCCTTTATTTTCTATAACACTGGAGGAAGCAGTGACGATGCTCAAGCTCCTTCATTTTCTATAAAACAGGAGGAAGCAGAGACGCTGCTCCAGCTGCTTTAATTTCTATAATACAGGAGGAAGCAGTGACGCTGCTCCAGCTCCTTTATTTTCTATAATACAGGAGGAAGCAGTGACGCTGCTCCAGCTCCTTTATTTTCTACAATAAATTAGGAAGCAGAGTCACTGCTCCAGCTGCTTTAATTTCTTTAATACAGGAGGAAGCAGTGACGCTGCTCCAGCTCCTTTATTTTCTATAATACAGGAGGAAGCAGAGACGCTGCTCCAGCTCCTTTATTTTCTATAATACAGGAGGAAACAGAGACGCTGCTCCAGCTCCTTTATTTTCTATAATCCAGGAGGAAGCAGAGACCCTGCTCCAGCTCCTTTATTTTCTATAATCCAGGAGGAAGCAGTGACGCTGCTCCAGCTCCTTTATTTTCTATAATACAGGAGGAAGCAGTGACGCTGCTCCAGCTCCTTTATTTTCTATAATACTTGAGGAAGCAACGACGCTGCTCCGGCTCCTTTATTTTCTATAATACAGGAGGAAGCAGTGACGCTGCTCCAGCTCCTTTATTTTCTATAATACAGGAGGAAGCGGTGACGCTGCACCAGCTCCTTTATTTTCGATAATACATGAGGAAGCAGAGACGCTGCTCCAGCTCCTTTATTTTCTATAATGCAGGAGGAAGCAGTGACGCTGCTCCAGCTCCTTTATTTTCTATAATACCGGAGGAAGCAGTAACGCTGCTCCAGCTCCTTTATTTTCTATAATACTGGAGGAAGCAGTGACGCTGCTCCAGCTCCTTTATTTTCTATAATACAGGAGGAAGCAGTGACGCTGCTCCAGCTCCTTTATTTTCAATAATACAGGAGGAAGCAGTGACGCTGCTCCAGCTCCTTTATTTTCTATAATACAGGAGGAAGCAGTGACGCTGCTCCAGCTCCTTTATTTTCTATAATACATGAGGAAGCAGTGACGCTGCTCCAGCTCCTTTATTTTCTATAATACAGGAGGAAGCAGTGACGCTGCTCCAGCTCCTTTATTTTCAATAATACAGGAGGAAGCAGTGACGCTGCTCCAGCTCCTTTATTTTCAATAATACAGGAGGATGCAGTGACGCTGCTCCAGCTCCTTTATTTTCTATAATACCGGAGGAAGCAGTGACGCTGCTCCAGCTCCTTTAATTTCTATAATACCGGAGGAAGCAGTGACGCTGCTCCAGGTCCTTTATTTTCTATAATACAGGAGGAAGCAGTGACGCTGCTCCAGCTCCTTTATTTTCTATAATACATGAGGAAGCAGTGACGCTGCTCTAGCTCATTTATTTTCTATAATACCGGAGGAAGCAGTGACGCTGCTCCAGCTCCTTTATTTTCTATGATAAAGGAGGAAGCAGAGACGCTGCTTCAGCTCATTTATTTTCTATAATACCGGAGGAAGCAGTGACGCTGCTCCAGCTCCTTTATTTTCTATAATACAGGAGGCAGCAGTGACGCTGCTCCAGCTCCTTTATTTTCTATAATACAGGAGGATTCAGTGACGCTGCTCCAGCTCCTTTATTTTATATAATACAGGAGGAAGCAGTGACGCTGCTCCAGCTCCTTTATTTTCTATAATCCAGGAGGAAGCAGTGACGCTGCACCAGCTCCTTTATTTTCTATAATACAGGAGGATTCAGTGACGCTGCTCCAGCTCGTTTATTTTCTATAATGCAGGAGGAATCAGTGACGCTGCTCCAGCTCCTTTATTTTCTATAATCCAGGAGGAAGCAGTGACGCTGCTCCAGCTCCTTTATTTTCTATAATACATGAAGAAGCAGTGACGCTGCTCCAGCTCCTTTATTTTCTATAATACAGGAGGAAGCAGTGACGCTGCTCCAGCTCCTTTATTTTCTATAATACAGGAGGAAGCAGTGACGCTGCTCCAGCTCCTTTATTTTCAATCATACAGGAGGAAGCAGAGACGCTGCTCCAGCTCCTTTATTTTCTATAATACAGAAGGAAGCAGTGACGATGCTACAGCTCCTTTATTTTCTATAATACTGGAGGAAGCAGTGACGCTGCTCCAGCTCCTTTATTTTCTATAATACCGGAGGAAGCAGTGACGCTGCTCCAGGTACTTTATTTTCTATAATACAGGAGGAAGCAGTGACGCTGCTCCAGCTCCTTTATTTTCTATAATACATGAGGAAGCAGTGACGCTGCTCTAGCTCATTTATTTTCTATAATACCGGAGGAAGCAGTGACGCTGCTCCAGCTCCTTTATTTTCTATGATAAAGGAGGAAGCAGAGACGCTGCTTCAGCTCATTTATTTTCTATAATACCGGAGGAAGCAGTGACGCTGCTCCAGCTCCTTTATTTTCTATAATACAGGAGGCAGCAGTGACGCTGCTCCAGCTCCTTTATTTTCTATAATACAGGAGGATTCAGTGACGCTGCTCCAGCTCCTTTATTTTATATAATACAGGAGGAAGCAGTGACGCTGCTCCAGCTCCTTTATTTTCTATAATCCAGGAGGAAGCAGTGACGCTGCACCAGCTCCTTTATTTTCTATAATACAGGAGGATTCAGTGACGCTGCTCCAGCTCGTTTATTTTCTATAATGCAGGAGGAATCAGTGACGCTGCTCCAGCTCCTTTATTTTCTATAATCCAGGAGGAAGCAGTGACGCTGCTCCAGCTCCTTTATTTTCTATAATACATGAAGAAGCAGTGACGCTGCTCCAGCTCCTTTATTTTCTATAATACAGGAGGAAGCAGTGACGCTGCTCCAGCTCCTTTATTTTCTATAATACAGGAGGAAGCAGTGACGCTGCTCCAGCTCCTTTATTTTCTATCATACAGGAGGAAGCAGAGACGCTGCTCCAGCTCCTTTATTTTCTATAATACAGAAGGAAGCAGTGACGATGCTCCAGCTCCTTTATTTTCTATAATACTGGAGGAAGCAGTGACGCTGCTCCAGCTCCTTTATTTTCTATAATACAGGAGAAAGCAGTGACGCTGCTCCAGCTCCTTTATTTTCTATAATACAGGAGGAAGCAGAGACGCTGCTCCAGCTTTTTTATTTTCTATAATACAGGAGGAAGCAGTGACACTGCTCTAGCTACTTTATTTTCTATCATACAGGAGGAAGCAGTGACGCTGCTCCAGCTCCTTTATTTTCTATAATACAGGAGGAAGCAGTGACGCTGCTCCAGCTCCTTTATTTTCAATAATACAGGAGGAAGCAGTGACGCTGCTCCAGCTCCTTTATTTTCTATAATACAGGAGGAAGCAGTGACGCTGCTCCAGCTTCTTTATTTTCTATAATACATGAGGAAGCAGTGACGCTGCTCCAGCTCCTTTATTTTCTATAATACAGGAGGAAGCAGTGACGCTGCTCCAGCTCCTTTATTTTCAATAATACAGGAGGAAGCAGTGACGCTGCTCCAGCTCCTTTATTTTCAATAATACAGGAGGATGCAGTGACGCTGCTCCAGCTCCTTTATTTTTTATAATACCGGAGGAAGCAGTGACGCTGCTCCAGCTCCTTTAATTTCTATAATACCGGAGGAAGCAGTGACGCTGCTCCAGGTCCTTTATTTTCTATAATACAGGAGGAAGCAGTGACGCTGCTCCAGCTCCTTTATTTTCTATAATACATGAGGAAGCAGTGACGCTGCTCTAGCTCATTTATTTTCTATAATACCGGAGGAAGCAGTGACGCTGCTCCAGCTCCTTTATTTTCTATGATAAAGGAGGAAGCAGAGACGCTGCTTCAGCTCATTTATTTTCTATAATACCGGAGGAAGCAGTGACGCTGCTCCAGCTCCTTTATTTTCTATAATACAGGAGGCAGCAGTGACGCTGCTCCAGCTCCTTTATTTTCTATAATACAGGAGGATTCAGTGACGCTGCTCCAGCTCCTTTATTTTATATAATACAGGAGGAAGCAGTGACGCTGCTCCAGCTCCTTTATTTTCTATAATCCAGGAGGAAGCAGTGACGCTGCACCAGCTCCTTTATTTTCTATAATACAGGAGGATTCAGTGACGCTGCTCCAGCTCGTTTATTTTCTATAATGCAGGAGGAATCAGTGACGCTGCTCCAGCTCCTTTATTTTCTATAATCCAGGAGGAAGCAGTGACGCTGCTCCAGCTCCTTTATTTTCTATAATACAGGAGGAAGCAGTGACGCTGCTCCAGCTCCTTTATTTTCTATAATACAGGAGGAAGCAGTGACGCTGCTCCAGCTCCTTTATTTTCAATCATACAGGAGGAAGCAGAGACGCTGCTCCAGCTCCTTTATTTTCTATAATACAGAAGGAAGCAGTGACGATGCTCCAGCTCCTTTATTTTCTATAATACTGGAGGAAGCAGTGACGCTGCTCCAGCTCCTTTATTTTCTATAATACCGGAGGAAGCAGTGACGCTGCTCCAGGTCCTTTATTTTCTATAATACAGGAGGAAGCAGTGACGCTGCTCCAGCTCCTTTATTTTCTATAATACATGAGGAAGCAGTGACGCTGCTCTAGCTCATTTATTTTCTATAATACCGGAGGAAGCAGTGACGCTGCTCCAGCTCCTTTATTTTCTATGATAAAGGAGGAAGCAGAGACGCTGCTTCAGCTCATTTATTTTCTATAATACCGGAGGAAGCAGTGACGCTGCTCCAGCTCCTTTATTTTCTATAATACAGGAGGCAGCAGTGACGCTGCTCCAGCTCCTTTATTTTCTATAATACAGGAGGATTCAGTGACGCTGCTCCAGCTCCTTTATTTTATATAATACAGGAGGAAGCAGTGACGCTGCTCCAGCTCCTTTATTTTCTATAATCCAGGAGGAAGCAGTGACGCTGCACCAGCTCCTTTATTTTCTATAATACAGGAGGATTCAGTGACGCTGCTCCAGCTCGTTTATTTTCTATAATGCAGGAGGAATCAGTGACGCTGCTCCAGCTCCTTTATTTTCTATAATCCAGGAGGAAGCAGTGACGCTGCTCCAGCTCCTTTATTTTCTATAATACATGAAGAAGCAGTGACGCTGCTCCAGCTCCTTTATTTTCTATAATACAGGAGGAAGCAGTGACGCTGCTCCAGCTCCTTTATTTTCTATAATACAGGAGGAAGCAGTGACGCTGCTCCAGCTCCTTTATTTTCTATCATACAGGAGGAAGCAGAGACGCTGCTCCAGCTCCTTTATTTTCTATAATACAGAAGGAAGCAGTGACGATGCTCCAGCTCCTTTATTTTCTATAATACTGGAGGAAGCAGTGACGCTGCTCCAGCTCCTTTATTTTCTATAATACAGGAGAAAGCAGTGACGCTGCTCCAGCTCCTTTATTTTCTATAATACAGGAGGAAGCAGAGACGCTGCTCCAGCTTTTTTATTTTCTATAATACAGGAGGAAGCAGTGACACTGCTCTAGCTACTTTATTTTCTATCATACAGGAGGAAGCAGTGACGCTGCTCCAGCTCCTTTATTTTCTATAATACTGGAGGAAGCAGTGACGCTGCTCCAGCTCCTTTATTTTCTATAATACTGGAGGAAGCAGTGACACTGCTCCAGCTCCTTTATTTTCTATAATACAGGAGGAAGCAGTGACACTGCTCCAGCTCCTTTATTTTCTATAATACAGGAGGAAGCAGAGACGCTGCTCCAGCTCCTTTATTTTCTATAATACAGGAGGAAGCAGTGACGCTGCTCCTGCTCCTTTATTTTCTAAAATACAGGACGAAGCAGTGACGCTGCTCCAGCTCCTTTATTTTCTATAATACAGGAGGAAGCAGTGACGCTGCTCCAGCTCCTTTATTATCTAAAATACAGGAGGAAGCAGTGACGCTGCTCCAGCTCCTTTATTTTCTATAATACAGGAGGAAGCAGTGACGCTGCTCCAGCTCCTTTATTTTCTATAATACAGGAGGATGCAGTGACGCTGCTCCAGCTCCTTTAGATTCTATAATACAGGAAGAAGCAGTGACACTGCTCCAGCTCCTTTATTTTCTATAATACAGGAGGAAGCAGTGACACTGCTCCAGCTCCTTTATTTTCTATAATACAGGAGGAAGCAGTGACGCTGCTCCAGCTCCTTTATTTTCTATAATCCAGGAGGAAGCAGAGACCCTGCTCCAGCTCCTTTATTTTCTATAATACAGGAGGAAGCAGTGACGCTGCTCCAGCTCCTTTAGATTCTATAATACAGGAAGAAGCAGTGACACTGCTCCAGCTCCTTTATTTTCTATAATACAGGAGGAAGCAGTGACACAGCTCCAGCTCCATTATTTTCTATAATACAGGAGGAAGCAGTGACGCTGCTCCAGCTCCTTTATTTTCTATAATACAGGAGGAAGCAGTGACGCTGCTCCAGCCCCTTTATTTTCTATAATACAGGAGGAAGCAGTGACGCTGCTCCAGCTCCTTTATTTTCTATAATACTGGAGGAAGCAGTGACGCTGCTCCAGCTCCTTTATTTTCTATAATACAGGAGGAAGCAGTGACGCTGCTCCAGCTCCTTCATATTCTATAATACAGGAGGAAGCAGTGACGCTGCTCCAGCTCCTTTATTTTCTATAATACAGGAGGAAGCTGTGACGCTGCTCCAGCTCCTTTATTTTCTATAATACAGGAGGAAGCAGTGACGCTGCTCCAGCTCCTTTGTTTTCTATAATACAGGAGGAAGCAGTGACGCTGCTCCAGCTCCTTTATTTTCTATAATCCAGGAGGAAGCAGTGACGCTGCTCCAGCTCCTTTATTTTCTATAATACAGGAGGAAGCAGTGACGCTGCTCCAGCTCCTTTATTTTCTATAATACAGGAGGAAGCAGTTACGCTGCTCCAGCTCCGTTATTTTCTATAATCCAAGAGGAAGCAGTGACGCTGCTCCAGCTCCTTTATTTTCTATAATACAGGAGGAAGCAGTGATGCTGCTCCAGCTCCTTTATTTTCTATAATGCAGGAGGAAGCAGTGACGCTGCTCCAGCTCCTTTATTTTCTATAATACTGGAGGAAGCAGTGACGCTGCTCCCGCTCCTTTATTTTCTATAATACAGGAGAAAGCAGTGACGCTGCTCCAAATCCTTTATTTTCTATAATACAGGAGGAAGCAGTGACACTGCTCCAGCTCCTTTATTTTCTATAATACAGGAGGAAGCAGTGACACTGCTCTAGCTCCTTTATTTTCTATCATACAGGAGGAAGCAGTGACGCTGCTCCAGCTCCTTTATTTTCTATAATACAGGAGGAAGCAGTGACGCTGCTCCAGCTCCTTTATTTTCTATAATACTGGAGGAAGCAGTGACACTGCTCCAGCTCCTTTATATAATACAGGAGGAAGCAGTGACACTGCTCCAGCTCCTTTATTTTCTATAATACAGGAGGAAGCAGAGACGCTGCTCCAGCTCCTTTATTTTCTATAATACAGGAGGAAGCAGTGACGCTGCTCCTGCACCTTTATTTTCTAAAATACAGGACGAAGCAGTGACGCTGCTCCAGCTCCTTTATTTTCTATAATACAGGAGGAAGCAGTGACGCTGCTCCAGCTCCTTTAATTTCTATAATACAGGAGGAACCAGTGACGCTGCTCCAGCTCCTTTATTTTCTAAAATACAGGAGGAAGCAGTGACGCTGCTCCAGCTCCTTTATTTTCTATAATACAGGAGGAAGCAGTGACGCTGCTCCAGCTCCTTTATTTTCTATAATACAGGAGGAAGCAGTGACGCTGCTCCAGCTCCTTTATTTTCTATAATACAGGAGAAAGCAGTGACGCTGCTCCAGCTCCTTTATTTTCTATAATACAGGAGGAAGCAGTGACACTGCTCCAGCTCCTTTATTTTCTATAATACAGGAGGAAGCAGTGACGCTGCTCCAGCTCCATTATTTTCTATAATACAGGAGGAAGCAGTGACGCTGCTCCAGCTCCTTTATTTTCTATAATACAGGAGGAAGCAGTGACGCTGCTCCAGCTCCTTTATTTTCTATAATACAGGAGGAAGCAGTGACTCTGCTCCAGCTCCTTTATTTTCTATAATACAGGAGGAAGCAGTGACGCTGCTCCAGCTCCTTTATTTTCTATAATACAGGAGGAAGCAGTGACGCTGCTCCAGCTCCTTTATTTTCTATAATACAGGAGGAAGCAGTGACGCTGCTCCAGCTCCTTTATTTTCTATAATGCAGGAGGAAGCAGTGACGCTGCTCCAGCTCCTTTATTTTCAATAATACAGGAGGAAGCAGAGACGCTGCTCCAGCTCCTTTATTTTCAATAATACAGGAGGAAGCAGTGACGCTGCTCCAGCTCCTTTATTTTCAATAATACAGGAGGATGCAGTGACGCTGCTCCAGCTCCTTTATTTTCTATAATACCGGAGGAAGCAGTGACGCTGCTCCAGCTCCTTTATTTTCTATAATACCGGAGGAAGCAGTGACGCTGCTCCAGCTCCTTTATTTTCTATAATACCGGAGGAAGCAGTGACGCTGCTCCAGGTCCTTTATTTTCTATAATACAGGAGGAAGCAGTGACGCTGCTCCAGCTCCTTTATTTTCTATAATACAGGAGGAAGCAGTGACGCTGCTCTAGCTCATTTATTTTCTATAATACCGGAGGAAGCAGTGACGCTGCTCCAGCTCCTTTATTTTCTATAATACAGGAGGAAGCAGTGACGCTGCTCCAGCTCCTTTATTTACTATAATACAGGAGGAAGCAGTGACGCTGCTCCAGCTCCTTTATTTTCTATAATACAGGAGGAAGCAGAGACGCTGCTCCAGCTCATTTATTTTCTATAATACCGGAGGAAGCAGTGACGCTGCTCCAGCTCCTTTATTTTCTATAATACAGGAGGAAGCAACGACGCTGCTCCGGCTCCTTTATTTTCTATAATACAGGAGGAAGCAGTGACGCTGCTCCAGCTCCTTTATTTTCTATAATACTGGAGGAAGCAGTGACGCCGCTCCATCTCCTTTATTTTCTATAATACAGGAGGAAGCAGTGACTCTGCTCCAGCTCCTTTATTTTCTATAATAAATGAGGAAGCAGTGACGCTGCTCCAGCCCCTTTATTTTCTATAATAAAGGCGGAAGCAGTGACGCTGCTCCAGCTCCTTTATTTTCTAAAATACAGGAGGAAACAGTGACGCTGCTTCAGCTCCTTTATTTTCTATAATACAGAAGGAAGCAGTGACGCTTCTCCAGCTCCTTTATTTTCTATAATACAGAAGGAAGCAGTGACGCTGCTCCAGCTCCTTTATTTTCTATCATACAGGAGGAAGCAGTGACGCTGCTCCAGCTCCTTTATTTTCTTTCATACCGGAGGAAGCAGTGACGCTGCTCCAGCTCCTTTGTTTTCTATAATACAGGAGGAAGCAGTGACGCTGCTCCAGCTCCTTTATTTTCTATAATACAGGAGAAAGCAGTGACGCTGCTCCAGCTCCTTTATTTTCTATAATACAGGTGGAAGCAGTGACACTGCTCCAGCTCCTTTATTTTCTATAATACAGGAGGAAGCAGTGACACAGCTCCAGCTCCATTATTTTCTATAATACAGGAGGAAGCAGTGACGCTGCTCCAGCTCCTTTATTTTCTATAATACAGGAGGAAGCAGTGACGCTGCTCCAGCCCCTTTATTTTCACTAATACAGGAGGATTCAGTGACGCTGCTCCAGCTCCTCTATTTTCTATAATCCAGGAGGAAGCAGTGACGCTGCTCCAGCTCCTTTATTTTCTATAATACAGGAGGAAGCAGTGGCGCTGCTCCAGCTCCTTTATTTTCTATAATACAGGAGGAAGCAGTGACGCTGCTCCAGCTCCGTTATTTTCTATAATACAGGAGGAAGCAGTGACGCTGCTCCAGCTCCTTTATTTTCTATAATGCAGGAGGAAGCAGTGACGCTGCTCCAGCTCCTTTGTTTTCTATAATACAGGAGGAAGCAGTGACGCTGCTCCAGCTCCTTTATTTTCTATAATCCAGGAGGAAGCAGTGACGCTGCTCCAGCTCCTTTATTTTCTATAATACATGAAGAAGCAGTGACGCTGCTCCAGCTCCTTTATTTTCTATAATACAGGAGGAAGCAGTGACGCTGCTCCAGCTCCTTTATTTCCTATAATACAGGAGGAAGCAGTGACGCTGCTCCAGCTCCTTTATTTTCTATAATACAGGAGGAAGCAGAGACGCTGCTCCAGCTCCTTTATTTTCTATAATACAGAAGGAAGCAGTGACGATGCTCCAGCTCCTTTATTTTCTATAATACAGGAGGAAGCAGTGACGCTGCTCCAGCTCCTTTATTTTCTATAATACATGAAGAAGCAGTGACGCTGCTCCAGCTCCTTTATTTTCTATAATACAGGAGGAAGCAGTGACGCTGCTCCAGCTCCTTTATTTCCTATAATACAGGAGGAAGCAGTGACGCTGCTCCAGCTCCTTTATTTTCTATAATACAGGAGGAAGCAGTGACGCTGCTCCAGCTCCTTTATTTTCTATAATACAGAAGGAAGCAGTGACGATGCTCCAGCTCCTTTATTTTCTATAATACTGGAGGAAGCAGTGACGCTGCTCCAGCTCCTTTATTTTCTATAATACCGGAGGAAGCAGTGACGCTGCTCCAGCTCCTTTATTTTCTATAATACCGGAGGAAGCAGTGACGCTGCTCCAGGTCCTTTATTTTCTATAATACAGGAGGAAGCAGTGACGCTGCTCCAGCTCCTTTATTTTCTATAATACAGGAGGAAGCAGTGACGCTGCTCTAGCTCATTTATTTTCTATAATACCGGAGGAAGCAGTGACGCTGCTCCAGCTCCTTTATTTTCTATAATACAGGAGGAAGCAGTGACGCTGCTCCAGCTCCTTTATTTACTATAATACAGGAGGAAGCAGTGACGCTGCTCCAGCTCCTTTATTTTCTATAATACAGGAGGAAGCAGAGACGCTGCTCCAGCTCATTTATTTTCTATAATACCGGAGGAAGCAGTGACGCTGCTCCAGCTCCTTTATTTTCTATAATACAGGAGGCAGCAGTGACGCTGCTCCAGCTCCTTTATTTTCTATAATACAGGAGGATTCAGTGACGCTGCTCCAGCTCCTTTATTTTCTATAATCCAAGAGGAAGCAGTGACGCTGCTCCAGCTCCTTTATTTTCTATAATACAGGAGGAAGCAGTGATGCTGCTCCAGCTCCTTTATTTTCTATAATGCAGGAGGAAGCAGTGACGCTGCTCCAGCTCCTTTATTTTCTATAATCCAGGAGGAAGCAGTGACGCTGCTCCAGCTCCTTTATTTTCTATAATACATGAAGAAGCAGTGACGCTGCTCCAGCTCCTTTATTTTCTATAATACAGGAGGAAGCAGTGACGCTGCTCCAGCTCCTTTATTTCCTATAATACAGGAGGAAGCAGTGACGCTGCTCCAGCTCCTTTATTTTCTATAATACAGGAGGAAGCAGAGACGCTGCTCCAGCTCCTTTATTTTCTATAATACAGAAGGAAGCAGTGACGATGCTCCAGCTCCTTTATTTTCTATAATACTGGAGGAAGCAGTGACGCTGCTCCAGCTCCTTTATTTTCTATAATACAGGAGAAAGCAGTGACGCTGCTCCAAATCCTTTATTTTCTATAATACAGGAGGAAGCAGTGACACTGCTCCAGCTCCTTTATTTTCTATAATACAGGAGGAAGCAGTGACACTGCTCTAGCTCCTTTATTTTCTATCATACAGGAGGAAGCAGTGACGCTGCTCCAGCTCCTTTATTTTCTATAATACAGGAGGAAGCAGTGACGCTGCTCCAGCTCCTTTATTTTCTATAATACTGGAGGAAGCAGTGACACTGCTCCAGCTCCTTTATTTTCTATAATACAGGAGGAAGCAGTGACACTGCTCCAGCTCCTTTATTTTCTATAATACAGGAGGAAGCAGAGACGCTGCTCCAGCTCCTTTATTTTCTATAATACAGGAGGAAGCAGTGACGCTGCTCCTGCTCCTTTATTTTCTAAAATACAGGACGAAGCAGTGACGCTGCTCCAGCTCCTTTATTTTCTATAATACAGGAGGAAGCAGTGACGCTGCTCCAGCTCCTTTAATTTCTATAATACAGGAGGAACCAGTGACGCTGCTCCAGCTACTTTATTTTCTAAAATACAGGAGGAAGCAGTGACGCTGCTCCAGCTCCTTTATTTTCTATAATACAGGAGGAAGCAGTGACGCTGCTCCAGCTCCTTTATTTTCTATAATACAGGAGGAAGCAGTGACGCTGCTCCAGCTCCTTTATATTCTATAATACAGGAGGAAGCAGTGACACTGCTCCAGCTCCTTTATTTTCTATAATACAGGAGGAAGCAGTGACACTGCTCCAGCTCCTTTATTTTCTATAATACAGGAGGAAGCAGTGACGCTGCTCCAGCTCCTTTATTTTCTATAATCCAGGAGGAAGCAGAGACCCTGCTCCAGCTCCTTTATTTTCTATAATCCAGGAGGAAGGAGTGACGCTGCTCCAGCTCCTTTATTTTCAATAATACAGGAGGAAGCAGTGACGCTGCTCCAGCTCCTTTATTTTCTATAATACAGGAGGAAGCAACGACGCTGCTCCGGCTCCTTTATTTTCTATAATACAGGAGGAAGCAGTGACGCTGCTCCAGCTCCTTTATTTTCTATACTACTGGAGGAAGCAGTGACGCCGCTCCAGCTCCTTTATTTTCTATAATACAGGAGGAAGCAGTGACTCTGCTCCAGCTCCTTTATTTTCTATAATAAATGAGGAAGCAGTGACGCTGCTCCAGCCCCTTTATTTTCTATAATAAAGGCGGAAGCAGTGACGCTGCTCCAGCTCCTTTATTTTCTAAAATACAGGAGGAAACAGTGACGCTGCTTCAGCTCCTTTATTTTCTATAATACAGAAGGAAGCAGTGACGCTTCTCCAGCTCCTTTATTTTCTATAATACAGAAGGAAGCAGTGACGCTGCTCCAGCTCCTTTATTTTCTATCATACAGGAGGAAGCAGTGACGCTGCTCCAGCTTCTTTATTTTCTATAATACAGGAGGAAGCAGTGACGCCGCTCCAACTCCTTTATTTTCTGTAATACAGGAGGAAGCAGAGACGCTGCTCCAGCTCCTTTATTTTCTATAATACATGAGGAAGCAGAGACGCTGCTCCAGCTCCTTTATTTTCTATAATACATGAGGAAGCAGAGACGCTGCTCCAGCTCCTTTATTTTCTATAATACAGGAGGAAGCAGTGACGCTGCTCCAGCTCCTTTATTTTCTATAATACATGAGGAAGCAGTGACGCTGCTCCAGCTCCTTTATTTTCTATAATACCGGAGGATGCAGTGACGCTGCTCCAGCTCCTTTATTTTATATAATACATGAGGAAGCAGTGACGCTGCTCCAGCCCCTTTATTTTCTATAATACAGGAGGAAGCAGTGACGCTGCTCCAGCTCCTTTATTTTCTATAATGCAGGAGGAAACAGTGACGCTGCTTCAGCTCCTTTATTTTCTATAATACAGGAGGAAGCAGTGACGCTGCTCCAGCTCCTTTATTTTCTATAATAGAGGAGGAAGCAGTGACGCTGCTCCAGCTCCTGTATTTTCTATAATACCGGAGGAAGCAGTGACGCTGCTCCAGCCCCTTTATTTTCACTAATACAGGAGGATTCAGTGACGCTGCTCCAGCTCCTCTATTTTCTATAATCCAGGAGGAAGCAGTGACGCTGCTCCAGCTCCTTTATTTTCTATAATACAGGAGGAAGCAGTGGCGCTGCTCCAGCTCCTTTATTTTCTATAATACAGGAGGAAGCAGTGACGCTGCTCCAGCTCCGTTATTTTCTATAATACAGGAGGAAGCAGAGACGCTGCTCCAGCTCCTTTATTTTCTATAATACAGAAGGAAGCAGTGACGATGCTCCAGCTCCTTTATTTTCTATAATACTGGAGGAAGCAGTGACGCTGCTCCAGCTCCTTTATTTTCTAAAATACAGGAGAAAGCAGTGACGCTGCTCCAGCTCCTTTATTTTCTATAATACAGGTGGAAGCAGTGACACTGCTCCAGCTCCTTTATTTTCTATAATACAGGAGGAAGCAGTGACACAGCTCCAGCTCCATTATTTTCTATAATACAGGAGGAAGCAGTGACGCTGCTCCAGCTCCTTTATTTTCTATAATACAGGAGGAAGCAGTGACGCTGCTCCAGCTCCTTTATTTTCTATAATACAGGAGGAAGCAGTGACTCTGCTCCAGCTCCTTTATTTTCTATAATACAGGAGGAAGCAGTGACGCTGCTCCAGCTCCTTTATTTTCTATAATACAGGAGGAAGCAGAGACGCTGCTCCAGCTCCTTTATTTTCTGTAATACAGGAGGAAGCAGTGACGCTGCTCCAGCTCCTTTATTTTCTGTAATACAGGAGGAAGCAGTGACGCTGCTCCAGCTCCTTTATTTTCTATAATACAGGAGGAAGCAGTGACGCTGCTCCAGCTCCTTTATTTTCTATAATGCAGGAGGAAGCAGTGACGCTGCTCCAGCTCCTTTGTTTTCTATAATACAGGAGGAAGCAGTGACGCTGCTCCAGCTCCTTTATTTTCTATAATGCAGGAGGAAGCAGTGACGCTGCTCCAGCTCCTTTATTTTCTATAATACATGAAGAAGCAGTGACGCTGCTCCAGCTCCTTTATTTTCTATAATACAGGAGGAAGCAGTGACGCTGCTCCAGCTCCTTTATTTCCTATAATACAGGAGGAAGCAGTGACGCTGCTCCAGCTCCTTTATTTTCTATAATACAGGAGGAAGCAGAGACGCTGCTCCAGCTCCTTTATTTTCTATAATACAGAAGGAAGCAGTGACGATGCTCCAGCTCCTTTATTTTCTATAATACTGGAGGAAGCAGTGACGCTGCTCCAGCTACTTTATTTTCTATAATACAGGACAAAGCAGTGACGCTGCTCCAAATCCTTTATTTTCTATAATACAGGAGGAAGCAGTGACACTGCTCCAGCTCCTTTATTTTCTATAATACAGGAGGAAGCAGTGACACTGCTCTAGCTCCTTTATTTTCTATCATACAGGAGGAAGCAGTGACGCTGCTCCAGCTCCTTTATTTTCTATAATACAGGAGGAAGCAGTGACGCTGCTCCAGCTCCTTTATTTTCAATAATACAGGAGGAAGCAGTGACGCTGCTCCAGCTCCTTTATTTTCTATAATACAGGAGGAAGCAACGACGCTGCTCCGGCTCCTTTATTTTCTATAATACAGGAGGAAGCAGTGACGCTGCTCCAGCTCCTTTATTTTCTATACTACTGGAGGAAGCAGTGACGCCGCTCCAGCTCCTTTATTTTCTATAATACAGGAGGAAGCAGTGACTCTGCTCCAGCTCCTTTATTTTCTATAATAAATGAGGAAGCAGTGACGCTGCTCCAGCCCCTTTATTTTCTATAATAAAGGCGGAAGCAGTGACGCTGCTCCAGCTCCTTTATTTTCTAAAATACAGGAGGAAACAGTGACGCTGCTTCAGCTCCTTTATTTTCTATAATACAGAAGGAAGCAGTGACGCTTCTCCAGCTCCTTTATTTTCTATAATACAGAAGGAAGCAGTGACGCTGCTCCAGCTCCTTTATTTTCTATCATACAGGAGGAAGCAGTGACGCTGCTCCAGCTTCTTTATTTTCTATAATACAGGAGGAAGCAGTGACGCCGCTCCAACTCCTTTATTTTCTGTAATACAGGAGGAAGCAGAGACGCTGCTCCAGCTCCTTTATTTTCTATAATACATGAGGAAGCAGAGACGCTGCTCCAGCTCCTTTATTTTCTATAATACATGAGGAAGCAGAGACGCTGCTCCAGCTCCTTTATTTTCTATAATACAGGAGGAAGCAGTGACGCTGCTCCAGCTCCTTTATTTTCTATAATACATGAGGAAGCAGTGACGCTGCTCCAGCTCCTTTATTTTCTATAATACCGGAGGATGCAGTGACGCTGCTCCAGCTCCTTTATTTTATATAATACATGAGGAAGCAGTGACGCTGCTCCAGCCCCTTTATTTTCTATAATACAGGAGGAAGCAGTGACGCTGCTCCAGCTCCTTTATTTTCTATAATGCAGGAGGAAACAGTGACGCTGCTTCAGCTCCTTTATTTTCTATAATACAGGAGGAAGCAGTGACGCTGCTCCAGCTCCTTTATTTTCTATAATAGAGGAGGAAGCAGTGACGCTGCTCCAGCTCCTGTATTTTCTATAATACCGGAGGAAGCAGTGACGCTGCTCCAGCCCCTTTATTTTCACTAATACAGGAGGATTCAGTGACGCTGCTCCAGCTCCTCTATTTTCTATAATCCAGGAGGAAGCAGTGACGCTGCTCCAGCTCCTTTATTTTCTATAATACAGGAGGAAGCAGTGGCGCTGCTCCAGCTCCTTTATTTTCTATAATACAGGAGGAAGCAGTGACGCTGCTCCAGCTCCGTTATTTTCTATAATACAGGAGGAAGCAGAGACGCTGCTCCAGCTCCTTTATTTTCTATAATACAGAAGGAAGCAGTGACGATGCTCCAGCTCCTTTATTTTCTATAATACTGGAGGAAGCAGTGACGCTGCTCCAGCTCCTTTATTTTCTAAAATACAGGAGAAAGCAGTGACGCTGCTCCAGCTCCTTTATTTTCTATAATACAGGTGGAAGCAGTGACACTGCTCCAGCTCCTTTATTTTCTATAATACAGGAGGAAGCAGTGACACAGCTCCAGCTCCATTATTTTCTATAATACAGGAGGAAGCAGTGACGCTGCTCCAGCTCCTTTATTTTCTATAATACAGGAGGAAGCAGTGACGCTGCTCCAGCTCCTTTATTTTCTATAATACAGGAGGAAGCAGTGACTCTGCTCCAGCTCCTTTATTTTCAATAATACAGGAGGAAGCAGTGACGCTGCTCCAGCTCCTTTATTTTCTATAATACAGGAGGAAGCAGAGACGCTGCTCCAGCTCCTTTATTTTCTGTAATACAGGAGGAAGCAGTGACGCTGCTCCAGCTCCTTTATTTTCTGTAATACAGGAGGAAGCAGTGACGCTGCTCCAGCTCCTTTATTTTCTATAATACAGGAGGAAGCAGTGACGCTGCTCCAGCTCCTTTATTTTCTATAATGCAGGAGGAAGCAGTGACGCTGCTCCAGCTCCTTTGTTTTCTATAATACAGGAGGAAGCAGTGACGCTGCTCCAGCTCCTTTATTTTCTATAATGCAGGAGGAAGCAGTGACGCTGCTCCAGCTCCTTTATTTTCTATAATACATGAAGAAGCAGTGACGCTGCTCCAGCTCCTTTATTTTCTATAATACAGGAGGAAGCAGTGACGCTGCTCCAGCTCCTTTATTTCCTATAATACAGGAGGAAGCAGTGACGCTGCTCCAGCTCCTTTATTTTCTATAATACAGGAGGAAGCAGAGACGCTGCTCCAGCTCCTTTATTTTCTATAATACAGAAGGAAGCAGTGACGATGCTCCAGCTCCTTTATTTTCTATAATACTGGAGGAAGCAGTGACGCTGCTCCAGCTCCTTTATTTTCTATAATACAGGACAAAGCAGTGACGCTGCTCCAAATCCTTTATTTTCTATAATACAGGAGGAAGCAGTGACACTGCTCCAGCTCCTTTATTTTCTATAATACAGGAGGAAGCAGTGACACTGCTCTAGCTCCTTTATTTTCTATCATACAGGAGGAAGCAGTGACGCTGCTCCAGCTCCTTTATTTTCTATAATACAGGAGGAAGCAGTGACGCTGCTCCAGCTCCTTTATTTTCTATAATACTGGAGGAAGCAGTGACACTGCTCCAGCTCCTTTATTTTATATAATACAGGAGGAAGCAGTGACACTGCTCCAGCTCCTTTATTTTCTATAATACAGGAGGAAGCAGAGACGCTGCTCCAGCTCCTTTATTTTCTATAATACAGGAGGAAGCAGTGACGCTGCTCCTGCACCTTTATTTTCTAAAATACAGGACGAAGCAGTGACGCTGCTCCAGCTCCTTTATTTTCTATAATACAGGAGGAAGCAGTGACGCTGCTCCAGCTCCTTTAATTTCTATAATACAGGAGGAACCAGTGACGCTGCTCCAGCTCCTTTATTTTCTAAAATACAGGAGGAAGCAGTGACGCTGCTCCAGCTCCTTTATTTTCTATAATACAGGAGGAAGCAGTGACGCTGCTCCAGCTCCTTTATTTTCTATAATACAGGAGGAAGCAGTGACGCTGCTCCAGCTCCTTTATTTTCTATAATACAGGAGGAAGCAGTGACACTGCTCCAGCTCCTTTATTTTCTATAATACAGGAGGAAGCAGTGACACTGCTCCAGCTCCTTTATTTTCTATAATACAGGAGGAAGCAGTGACGCTGCTCCAGCTCCTTTATTTTCTATAATCCAGGAGGAAGCAGAGACCCTGCTCCAGCTCCTTTATTTTCTATAATCCAGGAGGAAGGAGTGACGCTGCTCCAGCTCCTTTATTTTCAATAATACAGGAGGAAGCAGTGACGCTGCTCCAGCTCCTTTATTTTCTATAATACAGGAGGAAGCAACGACGCTGCTCCGGCTCCTTTATTTTCTATAATACAGGAGGAAGCAGTGACGCTGCTCCAGCTCCTTTATTTTCTATAATACTGGAGGAAGCAGTGACGCCGCTCCAGCTCCTTTATTTTCTATAATACAGGAGGAAGCAGTGACTCTGCTCCAGCTCCTTTATTTTCTATAATAAATGAGGAAGCAGTGACGCTGCTCCAGCCCCTTTATTTTCTATAATAAAGGCGGAAGCAGTGACGCTGCTCCAGCTCCTTTATTTTCTAAAATACAGGAGGAAACAGTGACGCTGCTTCAGCTCCTTTATTTTCTATAATACAGAAGGAAGCAGTGACGCTTCTCCAGCTCCTTTATTTTCTATAATACAGAAGGAAGCAGTGACGCTGCTCCAGCTCCTTTATTTTCTATCATACAGGAGGAAGCAGTGACGCTGCTCCAGCTTCTTTATTTTCTATAATACAGGAGGAAGCAGTGACGCCGCTCCAACTCCTTTATTTTCTGTAATACAGGAGGAAGCAGAGACGCTGCTCCAGCTCCTTTATTTTCTATAATACATGAGGAAGCAGAGACGCTGCTCCAGCTCCTTTATTTTCTATAATACATGAGGAAGCAGAGACGCTGCTCCAGCTCCTTTATTTTCTATAATACAGGAGGAAGCAGTGACGCTGCTCCAGCTCCTTTATTTTCTATAATACATGAGGAAGCAGTGACGCTGCTCCAGCTCCTTTATTTTCTATAATACCGGAGGATGCAGTGACGCTGCTCCAGATCCTTTATTTTATATAATACATGAGGAAGCAGTGACGCTGCTCCAGCCCCTTTATTTTCTATAATACAGGAGGAAGCAGTGACGCTGCTCCAGCTCCTTTATTTTCTATAATGCAGGAGGAAACAGTGACGCTGCTTCAGCTCCTTTATTTTCTATAATACCGGAGGAAGCAGTGACGCTGCTCCAGCCCCTTTATTTTCTATAATACAGGAGGAAGCAGTGACGCTGCTCCAGCCCCTTTATTTTCTATAATACAGGAGGAAGCAGTGACGCTGCTCCAGCTCCTTTATTTTCTATAATAGAGGAGGAAGCAGTGACGCTGCTCCAGCTCCTTTATTTTCTATAATACCGGAGGAAGCAGTGACGCTGCTCCAGCCCCTTTATTTTCACTAATACAGGAGGATTCAGTGACGCTGCTCCAGCTCCTTTATTTTCTATAATCCAGGAGGAAGCAGTGACGCTGCTCCAGCTCCTTTATTTTCTATAATACAGGAGGAAGCAGTGGCGCTGCTCCAGCTCCTTTATTTTCTATAATACAGGAGGAAGCAGTGACGCTGCTCCAGCTCCGTTATTTTCTATAATACAGGAGGAAGCAGAGACGCTGCTCCAGCTCCTTTATTTTCTATAATACAGAAGGAAGCAGTGACGATGCTCCAGCTCCTTTATTTTCTATAATACTGGAGGAAGCAGTGACGCTGCTCCAGCTCCTTTATTTTCTATAATACAGGAGAAAGCAGTGACGCTGCTCCAGCTCCTTTATTTTCTATAATACAGGAGGAAGCAGTGACACTGCTCCAGCTCCTTTATTTTCTATAATACAGGAGGAAGCAGAGACGCTGCTCCAGCTCCTTTATTTTCTGTAATACAGGAGGAAGCAGTGACGCTGCTCCAGCTCCTTTATTTTCTGTAATACAGGAGGAAGCAGTGACGCTGCTCCAGCTCCTTTATTTTCTATAATACAGGAGGAAGCAGTGACGCTGCTCCAGCTCCTTTGTTTTCTATAATACAGGAGGAAGCAGTGACGCTGCTCCAGCTCCTTTATTTTCTATAATACAGGAGGAAGCAGTGACGCTGCTCCAGCTCCTTTATTTTCTATAATACAGGAGGAAGCAGTGACACTGCTCCAGCTCCTTTATTTTCTATAATACAGGAGGAAGCAGTGACACTGCTCCAGCTCCTTTATTTTCTATAATACAGGAGGAAGCAGAGACGCTGTTCCAGCTCCTTTATTTTCTATAATACAGGAGGAAGCAGTGACGCTGCTCCAGCACCTTTATTTTCTATAATACAGGAGGAAGCAGAGACGCTGCTCCAGCTCCTTTATTTTCTACAATAAATTAGGAAGCAGAGTCACTGCTCCAGCTGCTTTAATTTCTATAATACAGGAGGAAGCAGTGACGCTGCTCCAGCTCCTTTATTTTCTATAATCCAGGAGGAAGCAGAGACCCTGCTCCAGCTCCTTTATTTTCTATAATACAGGAGGAAGCAGAGACGCTGCTCCAGCTCCTTTATTTTCTATAATACAGGAGGAAGCAGAGACGCTGCTCCAGCTCCTTTATTTTCTATAATACAGGTGGAAGCAGTGACGCTGCTCCAGCTCCTTTATTTTCTATAGTACAGGAGGAAGCAGTGACGCTGCTCCAGCTCCTTTATTTTCTATAATACTGGAGGAAGCAGTGACGCTGCTCCAGCTCCTTTATTTTCTATAATACAGGAGGAAGCAGTGACGCTGCTCCAGCTCCTTCATATTCTATAATACAGGAGGAAGCAGTGACGCTGCTCCAGCTCCTTTATTTTCTATAATACAGGAGGAAGCAGAGACGCTGCTCCTGCTCCTTTATTTTCTATAATACAGGAGGAAGCAGAGACGCTGCTCCAGCTCCTTTATTTTCTATAATACAGGAGGAAGCAGAGACGCTGCTCCAGCTCCTTTATTTTCAATAATACAGGAGGAAGCAGTGACGCTGCTCCAGCTCCTTTATTTTCTATAATACTGGAGGAAGCAGTGACGCTGCTCCAGCTCCTTTATTTTCTATAATACAGGAGGAAGCAGTGACGCTGCTCCAGCTCCTTCATATTCTATAATACAGGAGGAAGCAGTGACGCTGCTCCAGCTCCTTTATTTTCAATAATACAGGAGGAAGCAGTGACGCTGCTCCAGCTCCTTTATTTTCTATAATACAGGAAGAAGCAGAGACGCTGCTCCAGCTCCTTCATATTCTATAATACAGGAGGAAGCAGTGACGCTGCTCCAGCTCCTTTATTTTCTATAATACAGGAGGAAGCAGTGACGCTGCTCCAGCTCCTTTATTTTCTATAATACCGGAAGAAGCAGAGACGCTGCTCCAGCTCCTTTATTTTCTATAACACTGGAGGAAGCAGTGACGATGCTCAAGCTCCTTCATTTTCTATAAAACAGGAGGAAGCAGAGACGCTGCTCCAGCTGCTTTAATTTCTATAATACAGGAGGAAGCAGAGACGCTGCTCCAGCTGCTTTAATTTCTTTAATACAGGAGGAAGCAGTGACGCTGCTCCAGCTCCTTTATTTTCTATAATACAGGAGGAAGCAGAGACGCTGCTCCAGCTCCTTTATTTTCTATAATACAGGAGGAAGCAGAGACGCTGCTCCAGCTCCTTTATTTTCTATAATGCAGGAGGAAGCAGAGACGCTGCTCCAGCTCCTTTATGTTCTATAATCCAGGAGGAAGCAGAGACCCTGCTCCAGCTCCTTTATTTTCTATAATACAGGAGGAAGCAGAGACGCTGCTCCAGCTCCTTTATTTTCTATAATACAGGAGGAAACAGTGACGCTGCTCCAGCTCCTTTATTTTCTATAATACAGGAGGAAGCAGAGACGCTGCTCCAGCTCCTTTATTTTCAATAATACAGGAGGAAGCAGAGACGCTGCTCCAGCTCCTTTATTTTTTAAAATACAGGAGGAAGCAGAGACGCTGCTCCAGCTCCTTTATTTTCTATAATACAGGGGGAAGCAGTGACGCTGCTCCAGCTCCTTATTTTCTATAATACAGGAGGAAGCAGAGACGCTGCTCCAGCTCCTTTATTTTCTATAATACAGGAGGAAGCAGTGACGCTGCTCCAGCTCCTTTATTTTCTATAATACAGGAAGAAGCAGAGACGCTGCTCCAGCTCCTTTATTTTCTATAACACTGGAGGAAGCAGTGACGATGCTCAAGCTCCTTCATTTTCTATAAAACAGGAGGAAGCAGAGACGCTGCTCCAGCTGCTTTAATTTCTATAATACAGGAGGAAGCAGAGACGCTGCTCCAGCTGCTTTAATTTCTTTAATACAGGAGGAAGCAGTGACGCTGCTCCAGCTCCTTTATTTTCTATAATACAGGAGGAAGCAGAGACGCTGCTCCAGCTCCTTTATTTTCTATAATCCAGGAGGAAGCAGAGACGCTGCTCCAGCTCCTTTATTTTCTATAATGCAGGAGGAAGCAGAGACGCTGCTCCAGCTCCTTTATGTTCTATAATCCAGGAGGAAGCAGAGACCCTGCTCCAGCTCCTTTATTTTCTATAATACAGGAGGAAGCAGAGACGCTGCTCCAGCTCCTTTATTTTCTCTAATACAGGAGGAAACAGTGACGCTGCTCCAGCTCCTTTATTTTCTATAATACAGGAGGAAGCAGAGACGCTGCTCCAGCTCCTTTATTTTCAATAATACAGGAGGAAGCAGAGACGCTGCTCCAGCTCCTTTATTTTTTAAAATACAGGAGGAAGCAGAGACGCTGCTCCAGCTCCTTTATTTTCTATAATACAGGGGGAAGCAGTGACGCTGCTCCAGCTCCTTATTTTCTATAATACAGGAGGAAGCAGAGACGCTGCTCCAGCTCCTTTATTTTCTATAATACAGGAGGAAGCAGAGACCCTGCTCCAGCTCCTTTATTTTCTATAATCCAGGAGGAAGCAGTGACGCTGCTCCAGCTCCTTTATTTTCAATAATACAGGAGGAAGCAGAGACGCTGCTCCAGCTCCTTTATTTTCTATAATACAGGAGGAAGCAACGACGCTGCTCCGGCTCCTTTATTTTCTATAATACAGGAGGAAGCAGTGACACTGCTCCAGCTCCTTTATTTTCTATAATACAGGAGGAAGCAGAGACGCCGCTCCAGCTCCTTTATTTTCTATAATACAGGAGGAAGCAGTGACGCTGCTCCAGCTACTTTATATTCTATAATACAGGAGGAAGCAGTGACACTGCTCCAGCTCCTTTATTTTCTATAATACAGGAGGAAGCAGTGACGCTGCTCCAGCTACTTTATATTCTATAATACAGGAGGAAGCAGTGACACTGCTCCAGCTCCTTTATTTTCTAGAATACAGGAGGAAGCAGTGACGCTGCTCCAGCTCCTTTATTTTCTAGAATACAGGAGGAAGCAGTGACGCTGCTCCAGCTACTTTATATTCTATAATACAGGAGGAAGCAGTGACACTGCTCCAGCTCCTTTATTTTCTAGAATACAGGAGGAAGCAGTGACGCTGCTCCAGCTCCTTTATTTTCTATAATACAGGAGGAAGCAGAGACGCTGCTCCAGCTCCTTTATTTTCTATAATACAGGAGGAAGCAGTGACACTGCTCCAGCTCCTTCATTTTCTATAATACAGGAGGAAGCAGTGTCGCTGCTCCAGCTCCTTTATTTTCTATAATCCAGGAGGAAGCGGTGACGCTGCTCCAGCTCCTTTATTTTCTATAATACAGGAGGAAGCAGTGACACTGCTCCAGCTCCTTTATTTTCTATAATACAGGAGGAAGCAGAGACGCTGCTCCAGCTCCTTTATTTTCTATAATCCAGGAGGAAGCAGAGACCCTGCTCCAGCTCCTTTATTTTCTATAATCCAGGAGGAAGCAGTGACGCTGCTCCAGCTCCTTTATTTTCAATAATACAGGAGGAAGCAGTGACGCTGCTCCAGCTCCTTTATTTTCTATAATACAGGAGGAAGCAACGACGCTGCTCCGGCTCCTTTATTTTCTATAATACAGGAGGAAGCAGTGACGCTGCTCCAGCTCCTTTATTTTCTATATACAGGAGGAAGCGGTGACGCTGCACCAGCTCCTTTATTTTCTATAATACAGGAGAAAGCAGTGACGCTGCTCCAAATCCTTTATTTTCTATAATACAGGAGGAAGCAGTGACACTGCTCCAGCTCCTTTATTTTCTATAATACAGGAGGAAGCAGTGACACTGCTCTAGCTCCTTTATTTTCTATCATACAGGAGGAAGCAGTGACGCTGCTCCAGCTCCTTTATTTTCTATAATTCAGGAGGAAGCAGTGACGCTGCTCCAGCTCCTTTATTTTCTATAATACTGGAGGAAGCAGTGACACTGCTCCAGCTCCTTTATTTTCTATAATACAGGAGGAAGCAGTGACACTGCTCCAGCTCCTTTATTTTCTATAATACAGGAGGAAGCAGAGACGCTGCTCCAGCTCCTTTATTTTCTATAATACAGGAGGAAGCAGTGACGCTGCTCCTGCACCTTTATTTTCTAAAATACAGGACGAAGCAGTGACGCTGCTCCAGCTCCTTTATTTTCTATAATACAGGAGGAAGCAACGACGCTGCTCCGGCTCCTTTATTTTCTATAATACAGGAGGAAGCAGTGACACTGCTCCAGCTCCTTTATTTTCTATAATACAGGAGGAAGCAGAGACGCTGCTCCAGCTCCTTTATTTTCTATAATACAGGAGGAAGCAGTGACGCTGCTCCAGCTACTTTATATTCTATAATACAGGAGGAAGCAGTGACACTGCTCCAGCTCCTTTATTTTCTATAATACAGGAGGAAGCAGTGACGCTGCTCCAGCTACTTTATATTCTATAATACAGGAGGAAGCAGTGACACTGCTCCAGCTCCTTTATTTTCTAGAATACAGGAGGAAGCAGTGACGCTGCTCCAGCTCCTTTATTTTCTAGAATACAGGAGGAAGCAGTGACGCTGCGCCAGCTACTTTATATTCTATAATACAGGAGGAAGCAGTGACACTGCTCCAGCTCCTTTATTTTCTAGAATACAGGAGGAAGCAGTGACGCTGCTCCAGCTCCTTTGTTTTCTATAATACAGGAGGAAGCAGAGACGCTGCTCCAGCTCCTTTATTTTCTATAATACAGGAGGAAGCAGTGACACTGCTCCAGCTCCTTCATTTTCTATAATACAGGAGGAAGCAGTGTCGCTGCTCCAGCTCCTTTATTTTCTATAATCCAGGAGGAAGCGGTGACGCTGCTCCAGCTCCTTTATTTTCTATAATACAGGAGGAAGCAGTGACACTGCTCCAGCTCCTTTATTTTCTATAATACAGGAGGAAGCAGAGACGCTGCTCCAGCTCCTTTATTTTCTATAATCCAGGAGGAAGCAGAGACCCTGCTCCAGCTCCTTTATTTTCTATAATCCAGGAGGAAGCAGTGACGCTGCTCCAGCTCCTTTATTTTCAATAATACAGGAGGAAGCAGTGACGCTGCTCCAGCTCCTTTATTTTCTATAATACAGGAGGAAGCAACGACGCTGCTCCGGCTCCTTTATTTTCTATAATACAGGAGGAAGCAGTGACGCTGCTCCAGCTCCTTTATTTTCTATAATACAGGAGGACGCGGTGACGCTGCACCAGCTCCTTTATTTTCTATAATACAGGAGAAAGCAGTGACGCTGCTCCAAATCCTTTATTTTCTATAATACAGGAGGAAGCAGTGACACTGCTCTAGCTCCTTTATTTTCTATCATACAGGAGGAAGCAGTGACGCTGCTCCAGCTCCTTTATTTTCTATAATACAGGAGGAAGCAGTGACGCTGCTCCAGCTCCTTTATTTTCTATAATACTGGAGGAAGCAGTGACACTGCTCCAGCTCCTTTATTTTCTATAATACAGGAGGAAGCAGTGACACTGCTCCAGCTCCTTTATTTTCTATAATACAGGAGGAAGCAGAGACGCTGCTCCAGCTCCTTTATTTTCTATAATACAGGAGGAAGCAGTGACGCTGCTCCTGCACCTTTATTTTCTAAAATACAGGACGAAGCAGTGACGCTGCTCCAGCTCCTTTATTTTCTATAATACAGGAGGAAGCAGTGACGCTGCTCCAGCTCCTTTAATTTCTATAATACAGGAGGAAGCAGTGACGCTGCTCCAGCTCCTTTATTTTCTAAAATACAGGAGGAAGCAGTGACGCTGCTCCAGCTCCTTTATTTTCTATAATACAGGAGGAAGCAGTGACGCTGCTCCAGCTCCTTTATTTTCTATAATACAGGAGGAAGCAGTGACGCTGCTCCAGCTCCTTTATATTCTATAATACAGGAGGAAGCAGTGACGCTGCTCCAGCTCCTTTATTTTCTATAATACAGGAGGAAGCAACGACGCTGCTCCGGCTCCTTTATTTTCTATAATACAGGAGGAAGCAGTGACACTGCTCCAGCTCCTTTATTTTCTATAATACAGGAGGAAGCAGAGACGCTGCTCCAGCTCCTTTATTTTCTATAATACAGGAGGAAGCAGTGACGCTGCTCCAGCTACTTTATATTCTATAATACAGGAGGAAGCAGTGACACTGCTCCAGCTCCTTTATTTTCTATAATACAGGAGGAAGCAGTGACGCTGCTCCAGCTACTTTATATTCTATAATACAGGAGGAAGCAGTGACACTGCTCCAGCTCCTTTATTTTCTAGAATACAGGAGGAAGCAGTGACGCTGCTCCAGCTCCTTTATTTTCTAGAATACAGGAGGAAGCAGTGACGCTGCGCCAGCTACTTTATATTCTATAATACAGGAGGAAGCAGTGACACTGCTCCAGCTCCTTTATTTTCTAGAATACAGGAGGAAACAGTGACGCTGCTCCAGCTCCTTTATTTTCTATAATACAGGAGGAAGCAGAGACGCTGCTCCAGCTCCTTTATTTTCTATAATACAGGAGGAAGCAGTGACACTGCTCCAGCTCCTTTATTTTCTATAATACAGGAGGAAGCAGTGTCGCTGCTCCAGCTCCTTTATTTTCTATAATCCAGGAGGAAGCGGTGACGCTGCTCCAGCTCCTTTATTTTCTATAATACAGGAGGAAGCAGTGACACTGCTCCAGCTCCTTTATTTTCTATAATACAGGAGGAAGCAGAGACGCTGCTCCAGCTCCTTTATTTTCTATAATCCAGGAGGAAGCAGAGACCCTGCTCCAGCTCCTTTATTTTCTATAATCCAGGAGGAAGCAGTGACGCTGCTCCAGCTCCTTTATTTTCAATAATACAGGAGGAAGCAGTGACGTTGCTCCAGCTCCTTTATTTTCTATAATACAGGAGGAAGCAACGACGCTGCTCCGGCTCCTTTATTTTCTATAATACAGGAGGAAGCAGTGACGCTGCTCCAGCTCCTTTATTTTCTATAATACAGGAGGAAGCGGTGACGCTGCACCAGCTCCTTTATTTTCTATAATACAGGAGAAAGCAGTGACGCTGCTCCAAATCCTTTATTTTCTATAATACAGGAGGAAGCAGTGACACTGCTCTAGCTCCTTTATTTTCTATCATACAGGAGGAAGCAGTGACGCTGCTCCAGCTCCTTTATTTTCTATAATACAGGAGGAAGCAGTGACGCTGCTCCAGCTCCTTTATTTTCTATAATACTGGAGGAAGCAGTGACATTGCTCCAGCTCCTTTATTTTCTATAATACAGGAGGAAGCAGTGACACTGCTCCAGCTCCTTTATTTTCTATAATACAGGAGGAAGCAGAGACGCTGCTCCAGCTCCTTTATTTTCTATAATACAGGAGGAAGCAGTGACGCTGCTCCTGCACCTTTATTTTCTAAAATACAGGACGAAGCAGTGACGCTGCTCCAGCTCCTTTATTTTCTATAATACAGGAGGAAGCAGTGACGCTGCTCCAGCTCCTTTAATTTCTATAATACAGGAGGAAGCAGTGACGCTGCTCCAGCTCCTTTATTTTCTAAAATACAGGAGGAAGCAGTGACGCTGCTCCAGCTCCTTTATTTTCTATAATACAGGAGGAAGCAGTGACGCTGCTCCAGCTCCTTTATTTTCTATAATACAGGAGGAAGCAGTGACGCTGCTCCAGCTCCTTTATATTCTATAATACAGGAGGAAGCAGTGACACTTCTCCAGCTCCTTTATTTTCTATAATACAGGAGGAAGCAGTGACACTGCTCCAGCTCCTTTATTTTCTATAATACAGGAGGAAGCAGTGACGCTGCTCCAGCTCCTTTATTTTCTATAATCCAGGAGGAAGCAGAGACCCTGCTCCAGCTCCTTTATTTTCTATAATCCAGGAGGAAGGAGTGACGCTGCTCCAGCTCCTTTATTTTCAATAATACAGGAGGAAGCAGTGACGCTGCTGCAGCTCCTTTATTTTCTATAATACAGGAGGAAGCAACGACGCTGCTCCGGCTCCTTTATTTTCTATAATACAGGAGGAAGCAGTGACGCTGCTCCAGCTCCTTTATTTTCTATAATACTGGAGGAAGCAGTGACGCCGCTCCAGCTCCTTTATTTTCTATAATACAGGAGGAAGCAGTGACTCTGCTCCAGCTCCTTTATTTTCTATAATAAATGAGGAAGCAGTGACGCTGCTCCAGCCCCTTTATTTTCTATAATAAAGGCGGAAGCAGTGACGCTGCTCCAGCTCCTTTATTTTCTAAAATACAGGAGGAAACAGGGACGCTGCTTCAGCTCCTTTATTTTCTATAATACAGAAGGAAGCAGTGACGCTTCTCCAGCTCCTTTATTTTCTATAATACAGAAGGAAGCAGTGACGCTGCTCCAGCTCCTTTATTTTCGATCATACAGGAGGAAGCAGTGACGCTGCTCCAGCTTCTTTATTTTCTATAATACAGGAGGAAGCAGTGACGCCGCTCCAACTCCTTTATTTTCTGTAACACAGGAGGAAGCAGAGACGCTGCTCCAGCTCCTTTATTTTCTATAATACATGAGGAAGCAGAGACGCTGCTCCAGCTCCTTTATTTTCTATAATACATGAGGAAGCAGAGACGCTGCTCCAGCTCCTTTATTTTCTATAATACAGGAGGAAGCAGTGACGCTGCTCCAGCTCCTTTATTTTCTATAATACATGAGGAAGCAGTGACGCTGCTCCAGCTCCTTTATTTTCTATAATACCGGAGGATGCAGTGACGCTGCTCCAGCTCCTTTATTTTATATAATACATGAGGAAGCAGTGACGCTGCTCCAGCCCCTTTATTTTGTATAATACAGGAGGAAGCAGTGACGCTGCTCCAGCTCCTTTATTTTCTATAATGCAGGAGGAAACAGTGACGCTGCTTCAGCTCCTTTATTTTCTATAATACAGGAGGAAGCAATGACGCTGCTCCAGCGCCTTTATTTTCTATAATACAGGAGGAAGCAGTGACGCTGCTCCAGCTCCTTTATTTTCTATAATACCGGAGGAAGCAGTGACGCTGCTCCAGCCCCTTTATTTTCACTAATACAGGAGGATTCAGTGACGCTGCTCCAGCTCCTCTATTTTCTATAATCCAGGAGGAAGCAGTGACGCTGCTCCAGCTCCTTTATTTTCTATAATACAGGAGGAAGCAGTGGCGCTGCTCCAGCTCCTTTATTTTCTATAATACAGGAGGAAGCAGTGACGCTGCTCCAGCTCCGTTATTTTCTATAATACAGGAGGAAGCAGAGACGCTGATCCAGCTCCTTTATTTTCTATAATACAGAAGGAAGCAGTGACGATGCTCCAGCTCCTTTATTTTCTATAATACTGGAGGAAGCAGTGACGCTGCTCCAGCTCCTTTATTTTCTATAATACAGGAGGAAGCAGTGACACTGCTCCAGCTCCTTTATTTTCTATAATACAGGAGGAAGCAGTGACACTGCTCCAGCTCCATTATTTTCTATAATACAGGAGGAAGCAGTGACGCTGCTCCAGCTCCTTTATTTTCTATAATACAGGAGGAAGCAGTGACGCTGCTCCAGCTCCTTTATTTTCTATAATACAGGAGGAAGCAGTGACTCTGCTCCAGCTCCTTTATTTTCTATTATACAGGAGGAAGCAGTGACACTGCTCCAGCTCCTTTATTTTCTATAATACAGGAGGAAGCAGAGACGCTGCTCCAGCTCCTTTATTTTCTGTAATACAGGAGGAAGCAGTGACGCTGCTCCAGCTCCTTTATTTTCTGTAATACAGGAGGAAGCAGTGACGCTGCTCCAGCTCCTTTATTTTCTATAATACAGGAGGAAGCAGTGACGCTGCTCCAGCTCCTTTATTTTCTATAATGCAGGAGGAAGCAGTGACGCTGCTCCAGCTCCTTTGTTTTCTATAATACAGGAGGAAGCAGTGACGCTGCTCCAGCTCCTTTGTTTTCTATAATACAGGAGGAAGCAGTGACGCTGCTCCAGCTCCTTTATTTTCTATAATACAGGAGGAAGCAGTGACGCTGCTCCAGCTCCTTTATTTTCTATAATACAGGAGGAAGCAGTGACACTGCTCCAGCTCCTTTATTTTCTATAATACAGGAGGAAGCAGTGACACTGCTCCAGCTCCTTTATTTTCTATAATACAGGAGGAAGCAGAGACGCTGTTCCAGCTCCTTTATTTTCTATAATACAGGAGGAAGCAGTGACGCTGCTCCAGCACCTTTATTTTCTATAATACAGGAGGAAGCAGAGACGCTGCTCCAGCTCCTTTATTTTCTACAATAAATTAGGAAGCAGAGTCACTGCTCCAGCTGCTTTAATTTCTATAATACAGGAGGAAGCAGTGACGCTGCTCCAGCTCCTTTATTTTCTATAATCCAGGAGGAAGCAGAGACCCTGCTCCAGCTCCTTTATTTTCTATAATACAGGAGGAAGCAGAGACGCTGCTCCAGCTCCTTTATTTTCTATAATACAGGAGGAAGCAGAGACGCTGCTCCAGCTCCTTTATTTTCTATAATACAGGTGGAAGCAGTGACGCTGCTCCAGCTCCTTTATTTTCTATAGTACAGGAGGAAGCAGTGACGCTGCTCCAGCTCCTTTATTTTCTATAATACTGGAGGAAGCAGTGACGCTGCTCCAGCTCCTTTATTTTCTATAATACAGGAGGAAGCAGTGACGCTGCTCCAGCTCCTTCATATTCTATAATACAGGAGGAAGCAGTGACGCTGCTCCAGCTCCTTTATTTTCTATAATACAGGAGGAAGCAGAGACGCTGCTCCTGCTCCTTTATTTTCTATATTACAGGAGGAAGCAGAGACGCTGCTCCAGCTCCTTTATTTTCTATAATACAGGAGGAAGCAGAGACGCTGCTCCAGCTCCTTTATTTTCAATAATACAGGAAGAAGCAGTGACGCTGCTCCAGCTCCTTTATTTTCTATAATACTGGAGGAAGCAGTGACGCTGCTCCAGCTCCTTTATTTTCTATAATACAGGAGGAAGCAGTGACGCTGCTCCAGCTCCTTCATATTCTATAATACAGGAGGAAGCAGTGACGCTGCTCCAGCTCCTTTATTTTCTATAATACAGGAGGAAGCAGTGACGCTGCTCCAGCTCCTTTATTTTCTATAATACAGGAAGAAGCAGAGACGCTGCTCCAGCTCCTTCATATTCTATAATACAGGAGGAAGCAGTGACGCTGCTCCAGCTCCTTTATTTTCTATAATACAGGAGGAAGCAGTGACGCTGCTCCAGCTCCTTTATTTTCTATAATACAGGAAGAAGCAGAGACGCTGCTCCAGCTCCTTTATTTTCTATAACACTGGAGGAAGCAGTGACGATGCTCAAGCTCCTTCATTTTCTATAAAACAGGAGGAAGCAGAGACGCTGCTCCAGCTGCTTTAATTTCTATAATACAGGAGGAAGCAGAGACGCTGCTCCAGCTGCTTTAATTTCTTTAATACAGGAGGAAGCAGTGACGCTGCTCCAGCTCCTTTATTTTCTATAATACAGGAGGAAGCAGAGACGCTGCTCCAGCTCCTTTATTTTCTATAATACAGGAGGAAGCAGAGACGCTGCTCCAGCTCCTTTATTTTCTATAATGCAGGAGGAAGCAGAGACGCTGCTCCAGCTCCTTTATGTTCTATAATCCAGGAGGAAGCAGAGACCCTGCTCCAGCTCCTTTATTTTCTATAATACAGGAGGAAGCAGAGACGCTGCTCCAGCTCCTTTATTTTCTATAATACAGGAGGAAACAGTGACGCTGCTCCAGCTCCTTTATTTTCTATAATACAGGAGGAAGCAGAGACGCTGCTCCAGCTCCTTTATTTTCAATAATACAGGAGGAAGCAGAGACGCTGCTCCAGCTCCTTTATTTTTTAAAATACAGGAGGAAGCAGAGACGCTGCTCCAGCTCCTTTATTTTCTATAATACAGGGGGAAGCAGTGACGCTGCTCCAGCTCCTTATTTTCTATAATACAGGAGGAAGCAGAGACGCTGCTCCAGCTCCTTTATTTTCTATAATACAGGAGGAAGCAGAGACCCTGCTCCAGCTCCTTTATTTTCTATAATCCAGGAGGAAGCAGTGACGCTGCTCCAGCTCCTTTATTTTCAATAATACAGGAGGAAGCAGTGACGCTGCTCCAGCTCCTTTATTTTCTATAATACAGGAGGAAGCAGAGACGCTGCTCCTGCTCCTTTATTTTCTATATTACAGGAGGAAGCAGAGACGCTGCTCCAGCTCCTTTATTTTCTATAATACAGGAGGAAGCAGAGACGCTGCTCCAGCTCCTTTATTTTCAATAATACAGGAAGAAGCAGTGACGCTGCTCCAGCTCCTTTATTTTCTATAATACTGGAGGAAGCAGTGACGCTGCTCCAGCTCCTTTATTTTCTATAATACAGGAGGAAGCAGTGACGCTGCTCCAGCTCCTTCATATTCTATAATACAGGAGGAAGCAGTGACGCTGCTCCAGCTCCTTTATTTTCTATAATACAGGAGGAAGCAGTGACGCTGCTCCAGCTCCTTTATTTTCTATAATACAGGAAGAAGCAGAGACGCTGCTCCAGCTCCTTCATATTCTATAATACAGGAGGAAGCAGTGACGCTGCTCCAGCTCCTTTATTTTCTATAATACAGGAGGAAGCAGTGACGCTGCTCCAGCTCCTTTATTTTCTATAATACAGGAAGAAGCAGAGACGCTGCTCCAGCTCCTTTATTTTCTATAACACTGGAGGAAGCAGTGACGATGCTCAAGCTCCTTCATTTTCTATAAAACAGGAGGAAGCAGAGACGCTGCTCCAGCTGCTTTAATTTCTATAATACAGGAGGAAGCAGAGACGCTGCTCCAGCTGCTTTAATTTCTTTAATACAGGAGGAAGCAGTGACGCTGCTCCAGCTCCTTTATTTTCTATAATACAGGAGGAAGCAGAGACGCTGCTCCAGCTCCTTTATTTTCTATAATACAGGAGGAAGCAGAGACGCTGCTCCAGCTCCTTTATTTTCTATAATGCAGGAGGAAGCAGAGACGCTGCTCCAGCTCCTTTATGTTCTATAATCCAGGAGGAAGCAGAGACCCTGCTCCAGCTCCTTTATTTTCTATAATACAGGAGGAAGCAGAGACGCTGCTCCAGCTCCTTTATTTTCTATAATACAGGAGGAAACAGTGACGCTGCTCCAGCTCCTTTATTTTCTATAATACAGGAGGAAGCAGAGACGCTGCTCCAGCTCCTTTATTTTCAATAATACAGGAGGAAGCAGAGACGCTGCTCCAGCTCCTTTATTTTTTAAAATACAGGAGGAAGCAGAGACGCTGCTCCAGCTCCTTTATTTTCTATAATACAGGGGGAAGCAGTGACGCTGCTCCAGCTCCTTATTTTCTATAATACAGGAGGAAGCAGAGACGCTGCTCCAGCTCCTTTATTTTCTATAATACAGGAGGAAGCAGAGACCCTGCTCCAGCTCCTTTATTTTCTATAATCCAGGAGGAAGCAGTGACGCTGCTCCAGCTCCTTTATTTTCTATAATACAGGAGGAAGCAGAGACGCTGCTCCAGCTCCTTTATTTTCTATAATACAGGAGGAAGCAGTGACGCTGCTCCAGCTACTTTATATTCTATAATACAGGAGGAAGCAGTGACACTGCTCCAGCTCCTTTATTTTCTATAATACAGGAGGAAGCAGTGACGCTGCTCCAGCTACTTTATATTCTATAATACAGGAGGAAGCAGTGACACTGCTCCAGCTCCTTTATTTTCTAGAATACAGGAGGAAGCAGTGACGCTGCTCCAGCTCCTTTATTTTCTAGAATACAGGAGGAAGCAGTGACGCTGCTCCAGCTACTTTATATTCTATAATACAGGAGGAAGCAGTGACACTGCTCCAGCTCCTTTATTTTCTAGAATACAGGAGGAAGCAGTGACGCTGCTCCAGCTCCTTTATTTTCTATAATACAGGAGGAAGCAGAGACGCTGCTCCAGCTCCTTTATTTTCTATAATACAGGAGGAAGCAGTGACACTGCTCCAGCTCCTTCATTTTCTATAATACAGGAGGAAGCAGTGTCGCTGCTCCAGCTCCTTTATTTTCTATAATCCAGGAGGAAGCGGTGACGCTGCTCCAGCTCCTTTATTTTCTATAATACAGGAGGAAGCAGTGACACTGCTCCAGCTCCTTTATTTTCTATAATACAGGAGGAAGCAGAGACGCTGCTCCAGCTCCTTTATTTTCTATAATCCAGGAGGAAGCAGAGACCCTGCTCCAGCTCCTTTATTTTCTATAATCCAGGAGGAAGCAGTGACGCTGCTCCAGCTCCTTTATTTTCAATAATACAGGAGGAAGCAGTGACGCTGCTCCAGCTCCTTTATTTTCTATAATACAGGAGGAAGCGGTGACGCTGCACCAGCTCCTTTATTTTCTATAATACAGGAGGAAGCAGTGACACTGCTCCAGCTCCTTTATTTTCTATAATACAGGAGGAAGCAGAGACGCTGCTCCAGCTCCTTTATTTTCTATAATCCAGGAGGAAGCAGAGACCCTGCTCCAGCTCCTTTATTTTCTATAATACAGGAGGAAGCAACGACGCTGCTCCGGCTCCTTTATTTTCTATAATACAGGAGGAAGCAGTGACGCTGCTCCAGCTCCTTTATTTTCTATAATACAGGAGGAAGCGGTGACGCTGCACCAGCTCCTTTATTTTCTATAATACAGGAGAAAGCAGTGACGCTGCTCCAAATCCTTTATTTTCTATAATACAGGAGGAAGCAGTGACACTGCTCCAGCTCCTTTATTTTCTATAATACAGGAGGAAGCAGTGACACTGCTCTAGCTCCTTTATTTTCTATCATACAGGAGGAAGCAGTGACGCTGCTCCAGCTCCTTTATTTTCTATAATACAGGAGGAAGCAGTGACGCTGCTCCAGCTCCTTTATTTTCTATAATACTGGAGGAAGCAGTGACACTGCTCCAGCTCCTTTATTTTCTATAATACAGGAGGAAGCAGTGACACTGCTCCAGCTCCTTTATTTTCTATAATACAGGAGGAAGCAGAGACGCTGCTCCAGCTCCTTTATTTTCTATAATACAGGAGGAAGCAGTGACGCTGCTCCTGCACCTTTATTTTCTAAAATACAGGACGAAGCAGTGACGCTGCTCCAGCTCCTTTATTTTCTATAATACAGGAGGAAGCAACGACGCTGCTCCGGCTCCTTTATTTTCTATAATACAGGAGGAAGCAGTGACACTGCTCCAGCTCCTTTATTTTCTATAATACAGGAGGAAGCAGAGACGCTGCTCCAGCTCCTTTATTTTCTATAATACAGGAGGAAGCAGTGACGCTGCTCCAGCTACTTTATATTCTATAATACAGGAGGAAGCAGTGACACTGCTCCAGCTCCTTTATTTTCTATAATACAGGAGGAAGCAGTGACGCTGCTCCAGCTACTTTATATTCTATAATACAGGAGGAAGCAGTGACACTGCTCCAGCTCCTTTATTTTCTAGAATACAGGAGGAAGCAGTGACGCTGCTCCAGCTCCTTTATTTTCTAGAATACAGGAGGAAGCAGTGACGCTGCGCCAGCTACTTTATATTCTATAATACAGGAGGAAGCAGTGACACTGCTCCAGCTCCTTTATTTTCTAGAATACAGGAGGAAGCAGTGACGCTGCTCCAGCTCCTTTATTTTCTATAATACAGGAGGAAGCAGAGACGCTGCTCCAGCTCCTTTATTTTCTATAATACAGGAGGAAGCAGTGACACTGCTCCAGCTCCTTCATTTTCTATAATACAGGAGGAAGCAGTGTCGCTGCTCCAGCTCCTTTATTTTCTATAATCCAGGAGGAAGCGGTGACGCTGCTCCAGCTCCTTTATTTTCTATAATACAGGAGGAAGCAGTGACACTGCTCCAGCTCCTTTATTTTCTATAATACAGGAGGAAGCAGAGACGCTGCTCCAGCTCCTTTATTTTCTATAATCCAGGAGGAAGCAGAGACCCTGCTCCAGCTCCTTTATTTTCTATAATCCAGGAGGAAGCAGTGACGCTGCTCCAGCTCCTTTATTTTCAATAATACAGGAGGAAGCAGTGACGCTGCTCCAGCTCCTTTATTTTCTATAATACAGGAGGAAGCAACGACGCTGCTCCGGCTCCTTTATTTTCTATAATACAGGAGGAAGCAGTGACGCTGCTCCAGCTCCTTTATTTTCTATAATACAGGAGGAAGCGGTGACGCTGCACCAGCTCCTTTATTTTCTATAATACAGGAGAAAGCAGTGACGCTGCTCCAAATCCTTTATTTTCTATAATAAGGAAGGAAGCAGTGACACTGCTCTAGCTCCTTTATTTTCTATCATACAGGAGGAAGCAGTGACGCTGCTCCAGCTCCTTTATTTTCTATAATACAGGAGGAAGCAGTGACGCTGCTCCAGCTCCTTTATTTTCTATAATACTGGAGGAAGCAGTGACACTGCTCCAGCTCCTTTATTTTCTATAATACAGGAGGAAGCAGTGACGCTGCTCCAGCTCCTTTATTTTCTATAATACAGGAGGAAGCAGAGACGCTGCTCCAGCTCCTTCATTTTCTATAATACAGGAGGAAGCAGTGTCGCTGCTCCAGCTCCTTTATTTTCTATAATCCAGGAGGAAGCGGTGACGCTGCCTCAGCTCCTTTATTTTCTATAATACAGGAGGAAGCAGTGACACTGCTCCAGCTCCTTTATTTTCTATAATACAGGAGGAAGCAGAGACGCTGCTCCAGCTCCTTTATTTTCTATAATCCAGGAGGAAGCAGAGGCCCTGCTCCAGCTCCTTTATTTTCTATAATCCAGGAGGAAGCAGTGACGCTGCTCCAGCTCCTTTATTTTCAATAATACAGGAGGAAGCAGTGACGCTGCTCCAGCTCCTTTATTTTCTATAATACAGGAGGAAGCAACGACGCTGCTCCGGCTCCTTTATTTTCTATAATACAGGAGGAAGCAGTGACGCTGCTCCAGCTCCTTTATTTTCTATAATACAGGAGGAAGCGGTGACGCTGCACCAGCTCCTTTATTTTCTATAATACAGGAGAAAGCAGTGACGCTGCTCCAAATCCTTTATTTTCTATAATACAGGAGGAAGCAGTGACACTGCTCTAGCTCCTTTATTTTCTATCATACAGGAGGAAGCAGTGACGCTGCTCCAGCTCCTTTATTTTCTATAATACAGGAGGAAGCAGTGACGCTGCTCCAGCTCCTTTATTTTCTATAATACTGGAGGAAGCAGTGACACTGCTCCAGCTCCTTTATTTTCTATAATACAGGAGGAAGCAGTGACGCTGCTCCAGCTCCTTTATTTTCTATAATACAGGAGGAAGCAGAGACGCTGCTCCAGCTCCTTTATTTTCTATAATACAGGAGGAAGCAGTGACGCTGCTCCTGCACCTTTATTTTCTAAAATACAGGACGAAGCAGTGACGCTGCTCCAGCTCCTTTATTTTCTATAATACAGGAGGAAGCAGTGACGCTGCTCCAGCTCCTTTAATTTCTATAATACAGGAGGAAGCAGTGACGCTGCTCCAGCTCCTTTATTTTCTAAAATACAGGAGGAAGCAGTGACGCTGCTCCAGCTCCTTTATTTTCTATAATACAGGAGGAAGCAGTGACGCTGCTCCAGCTCCTTTATTTTCTATAATACAGGAGGAAGCAGTGACGCTGCTCCAGCTCCTTTATATTCTATAATACAGGAGGAAGCAGTGACACTTCTCCAGCTCCTTTATTTTCTATAATACAGGAGGAAGCAGTGACACTGCTCCAGCTCCTTTATTTTCTATAATACAGGAGGAAGCAGTGACGCTGCTCCAGCTCCTTTATTTTCTATAATCCAGGAGGAAGCAGAGACCCTGCTCCAGCTCCTTTATTTTCTATAATCCAGGAGGAAGGAGTGACGCTGCTCCAGCTCCTTTATTTTCAATAATACAGGAGGAAGCAGTGACGCTGCTCCAGCTCCTTTATTTTCTATAATACAGGAGGAAGCAACGACGCTGCTCCGGCTCCTTTATTTTCTATAATACAGGAGGAAGCAGTGACGCTGCTCCAGCTCCTTTATTTTCTATAATACTGGAGGAAGCAGTGACTCCGCTCCAGCTCCTTTATTTTCTATAATACAGGAGGAAGCAGTGACTCTGCTCCAGCTCCTTTATTTTCTATAATACATGAGGAAGCAGTGACGCTGCTCCAGCCCCTTTATTTTCTATAATAAAGGCGGAAGCAGTGACGCTGCTCCAGCTCCTTTATTTTCTAAAATACAGGAGGAAACAGGGACGCTGCTTCAGCTCCTTTATTTTCTATAATACAGAAGGAAGCAGTGACGCTTCTCCAGCTCCTTTATTTTCTATAATACAGAAGGAAGCAGTGACGCTGCTCCAGCTCCTTTATTTTCGATCATACAGGAGGAAGCAGTGACGCTGCTCCAGCTTCTTTATTTTCTATAATACAGGAGGAAGCAGTGACGCCGCTCCAACTCCTTTATTTTCTGTAATACAGGAGGAAGCAGAGACGCTGCTCCAGCTCCTTTATTTTCTATAATACATGAGGAAGCAGAGACGCTGCTCCAGCTCCTTTATTTTCTATAATACATGAGGAAGCAGAGACGCTGCTCCAGCTCCTTTATTTTCTATAATACAGGAGGAAGCAGTGACGCTGCTCAAGCTCCTTTATTTTCTATAATACATGAGGAAGCAGTGACGCTGCTCCAGCTCCTTTATTTTCTATAATACCGGAGGATGCAGTGACGCTGCTCCAGCTCCTTTATTTTATATAATACATGAGGAAGCAGTGACGCTGCTCCAGCCCCTTTATTTTCTATAATACAGGAGGAAGCAGTGACGCTGCTCCAGCTCCTTTATTTTCTATAATGCAGGAGGAAACAGTGACGCTGCTTCAGCTCCTTTATTTTCTATAATACAGGAGGAAGCAGTGACGCTGCTCCAGCTCCTTTATTTTCTATAATACAGGAGGAAGCAGTGACGCTGCTCCAGCTCCTTTATTTTCTATAATACCGGAGGAAGCAGTGACGCTGCTCCAGCCCCTTTATTTTCACTAATACAGGAGGATTCAGTGACGCTGCTCCAGCTCCTCTATTTTCTATAATCCAGGAGGAAGCAGTGACGCTGCTCCAGCTCCTTTATTTTCTATAATACAGGAGGAAGCAGTGGCGCTGCTCCAGCTCCTTTATTTTCTATAATACAGGAGGAAGCAGTGACGCTGCTCCAGCTCCGTTATTTTCTATAATACAGGAGGAAGCAGAGACGCTGCTCCAGCTCCTTTATTTTCTATAATACAGAAGGAAGCAGTGACGATGCTCCAGCTCCTTTATTTTCTATAATACTGGAGGAAGCAGTGACGCTGCTCCAGCTCCTTTATTTTCTATAATACAGGAGGAAGCAGTGACACTGCTCCAGCTCCTTTATTTTCTATAATACAGGAGGAAGCAGTGACACTGCTCCAGCTCCATTATTTTCTATAATACAGGAGGAAGCAGTGACGCTGCTCCAGCTCCTTTATTTTCTATAATACAGGAGGAAGCAGTGACGCTGCTCCAGCTCCTTTATTTTCTATAATACAGGAGGAAGCAGTGACTCTGCTCCAGCTCCTTTATTTTCTATTATACAGGAGGAAGCAGTGACACTGCTCCAGCTCCTTTATTTTCTATAATACAGGAGGAAGCAGAGACGCTGCTCCAGCTCCTTTATTTTCTGTAATACAGGAGGAAGCAGTGACGCTGATCCAGCTCCTTTATTTTCTGTAATACAGGAGGAAGCAGTGACGCTGCTCCAGCTCCTTTATTTTCTATAATACAGGAGGAAGCAGTGACGCTGCTCCAGCTCCTTTATTTTCTATAATGCAGGAGGAAGCAGTGACGCTGCTCCAGCTCCTTTGTTTTCTATAATACAGGAGGAAGCAGTGACGCTGCTCCAGCTACTTTGTTTTCTATAATACAGGAGGAAGCAGTGACGCTGCTCCAGCTCCTTTATTTTCTATAATACAGGAGGAAGCAGTGACGCTGCTCCAGCTCCTTTATTTTCTATAATACAGGAGGAAGCAGTGACACTGCTCCAGCTCCTTTATTTTCTATAATACAGGAGGAAGCAGTGACACTGCTCCAGCTCCTTTATTTTCTATAATACAGGAGGAAGCAGAGACGCTGTTCCAGCTCCTTTATTTTCTATAATACAGGAGGAAGCAGTGACGCTGCTCCAGCACCTTTATTTTCTATAATACAGGAGGAAGCAGAGACGCTGCTCCAGCTCCTTTATTTTCTACAATAAATTAGGAAGCAGAGTCACTGCTCCAGCTGCTTTAATTTCTATAATACAGGAGGAAGCAGTGACGCTGCTCCAGCTCCTTTATTTTCTATAATCCAGGAGGAAGCAGAGACCCTGCTCCAGCTCCTTTATTTTCTATAATACAGGAGGAAGCAGAGACGCTGCTCCAGCTCCTTTATTTTCTATAATACAGGAGGAAGCAGAGACGCTGCTCCAGCTCCTTTATTTTCTATAATACAGGTGGAAGCAGTGACGCTGCTCCAGCTCCTTTATTTTCTATAGTACAGGAGGGAGCAGTGACGCTGCTCCAGCTCCTTTATTTTCTATAATGCTGGAGGAAGCAGTGACGCTGCTCCAGCTCCTTTATTTTCTATAATACAGGAGGAAGCAGTGACGCTGCTCCAGCTCCTTCATATTCTATAATACAGGAGGAAGCAGTGACGCTGCTCCAGCTCCTTTATTTTCTATAATACAGGAGGAAGCAGAGACGCTGCTCCTGCTCCTTTATTTTCTATAATACAGGAGGAAGCAGTGACGCTGCTCCAGCTCCTTTATTTTCTATAATACAGGAGGACGCAGAGACGCTGCTCCAGCTCCTTTATTTTCAATAATACAGGTGGAAGCAGTGACGCTGCTCCAGCTCCTTTATTTTCTATAATACAGGAGGAAGCAGTGACGCTGCTCCAGCTCCTTCATATTCTATAATACAGGAGGAATCAGTGACGCAGCTCCAGCTCCTTTATTTTCTATAATACAGGAGGAAGCAGTGACGCTGCTCCAGCTCCTTTATTTTCTATAATACAGGAAGAAGCAGAGACGCTGCTCCAGCTCCTTTATTTTCTATAACACTGGAGGAAGCAGTGACGATGCTCAAGCTCCTTCATTTTCTATAAAACAGGAGGAAGCAGAGACGCTGCTCCAGCTGCTTTAATTTCTATAATACAGGAGGAAGCAGTGACGCTGCTCCAGCTCCTTTATTTTCTATAATACAGGAGGAAGCAGTGACGCTGCTCCAGCTCCTTTATTTTCTACAATAAATTAGGAAGCAGAGTCACTGCTCCAGCTGCTTTAATTTCTTTAATACAGGAGGAAGCAGTGACGCTGCTCCAGCTCCTTTATTTTCTATAATACAGGAGGAAGCAGAGACGCTGCTCCAGCTCCTTTATTTTCTATAATACAGGAGGAAGCAGAGACGCTGCTCCAGCTCCTTTATTTTCTATAATGCAGGAAGAAGCAGAGACGCTGCTCCAGCTCCTTTATGTTCTATAATCCAGGAGGAAGCAGAGACCCTGCTCCAGCTCCTTTATTTTCTATAATACAGGAGGAAGCAGAGACGCTGCTCCAGCTCCTTTATTTTCTATAATACAGGAGGAAACAGTGACGCTGCTCCAGCTCCTTTATTTTCTATAATACAGGAGGAAGCAGAGACGCTGCTCCAGCTCCTTTATTTTCAATAATACAGGAGGAAGCAGAGACGCTGCTCCAGCTCCTTTATTTTTTAAAATACAGGAGGAAGCAGAGACGCTGCTCCAGCTCCTTTATTTTCTATAATACAGGGGGAAGCAGTGACGCTGCTCCAGCTCCTTATTTTCTATAATACAGGAGGAAGCAGAGACGCTGCTCCAGCTCCTTTATTTTCTATAATACAGGAGGAAGCAGAGACCCTGCTCCAGCTCCTTTATTTTCTATAATCCAGGAGGAAGCAGTGACGCTGCTCCAGCTCCTTTATTTTCAATAATACAGGAGGAAGCAGAGACGCTGCTCCAGCTCCTTTATTTTCTATAATACAGGAGGAAGCAACGACGCTGCTCCGGCTCCTTTATTTTCTATAATACAGGAGGAAGCAGTGACACTGCTCCAGCTCCTTTATTTTCTATAATACAGGAGGAAGCAGAGACGCTGCTCCAGCTCCTTTATTTTCTATAATACAGGAGGAAGCAGTGACGCTGCTCCAGCTACTTTATATTCTATAATACAGGAGGAAGCAGTGACACTGCTCCAGCTCCTTTATTTTCTATAATACAGGAGGAAGCAGTGACGCTGCTCCAGCTACTTTATATTCTATAATACAGGAGGAAGCAGTGACACTGCTCCAGCTCCTTTATTTTCTAGAATACAGGAGGAAGCAGTGACGCTGCTCCAGCTCCTTTATTTTCTAGAATACAGGAGGAAGCAGTGACGCTGCTCCAGCTACTTTATATTCTATAATACAGGAGGAAGCAGTGACACTGCTCCAGCTCCTTTATTTTCTAGAATACAGGAGGAAGCAGTGACGCTGCTCCAGCTCCTTTATTTTCTATAATACAGGAGGAAGCAGAGACGCTGCTCCAGCTCCTTTATTTTCTATAATACAGGAGGAAGCAGTGACACTGCTCCAGCTCCTTTATTTTCTATAATACAGGAGGAAGCAGTGTCGCTGCTCCAGCTCCTTTATTTTCTATAATCCAGGAGGAAGCGGTGACGCTGCTCCAGCTCCTTTATTTTCTATAATACAGGAGGAAGCAGTGACACTGCTCCAGCTCCTTTATTTTCTATAATACAGGAGGAAGCAGAGACGCTGCTCCAGCTCCTTTATTTTCTATAATCCAGGAGGAAGCAGAGACCCTGCTCCAGCTCCTTTATTTTCTATAATCCAGGAGGAAGCAGTGACGCTGCTCCAGCTCCTTTATTTTCAATAATACAGGAGGAAGCAGTGACGCTGCTCCAGCTCCTTTATTTTCTATAATACAGGAGGAAGCAACGACGCTGCTCCGGCTCCTTTATTTTCTATAATACAGGAGGAAGCAGTGACGCTGCTCCAGCTCCTTTATTTTCTATAATACAGGAGGAAGCGGTGACGCTGCACCAGCTCCTTTATTTTCTATAATACAGGAGAAAGCAGTGACGCTGCTCCAAATCCTTTATTTTCTATAATACAGGAGGAAGCAGTGACACTGCTCCAGCTCCTTTATTTTCTATAATACAGGAGGAAGCAGTGACACTGCTCTAGCTCCTTTATTTTCTATCATACAGGAGGAAGCAGTGACGCTGCTCCAGCTCCTTTATTTTCTATAATACAGGAGGAAGCAGTGACGCTGCTCCAGCTCCTTTATTTTCTATAATACTGGAGGAAGCAGTGACACTGCTCCAGCTCCTTTATTTTCTATAATACAGGAGGAAGCAGTGACACTGCTCCAGCTCCTTTATTTTCTATAATACAGGAGGAAGCAGAGACGCTGCTCCAGCTCCTTTATTTTCTATAATACAGGAGGAAGCAGTGACGCTGCTCCTGCACCTTTATTTTCTAAAATACAGGACGAAGCAGTGACGCTGCTCCAGCTCCTTTATTTTCTATAATACAGGAGGAAGCAGTGACGCTGCTCCAGCTCCTTTAATTTCTATAATACAGGAGGAAGCAGTGACGCTGCTCCAGCTCCTTTATTTTCTAAAATACAGGAGGAAGCAGTGACGCTGCTGCAGCTCCTTTATTTTCTATAATACAGGAGGAAGCAGTGACGCTGCTCCAGCTCCTTTATTTTCTATAATACAGGAGGAAGCAGTGACGCTGCTCCAGCTCCTTTATATTCTATAATACAGGAGGAAGCAGTGACACTGCTCCAGCTCCTTTATTTTCTATAATACAGGAGGAAGCAGTGACACTGCTCCAGCTCCTTTATTTTCTATAATACAGGAGGAAGCAGTGACGCTGCTCCAGCTCCTTTATTTTCTATAATCCAGGAGGAAGCAGAGACCCTGCTCCAGCTCCTTTATTTTCTATAATCCAGGAGGAAGGAGTGACGCTGCTCCAGCTCCTTTATTTTCAATAATACAGGAGGAAGCAGTGACGCTGCTCCAGCTCCTTTATTTTCTATAATACAGGAGGAAGCAACGACGCTGCTCCGGCTCCTTTATTTTCTATAATACAGGAGGAAGCAGTGACGCTGCTCCAGCTCCTTTATTTTCTATAATACTGGAGGAAGCAGTGACGCCGCTCCAGCTCCTTTATTTTCTATAATACAGGAGGAAGCAGTGACTCTGCTCCAGCTCCTTTATTTTCTATAATAAATGAGGAAGCAGTGACGCTGCTCCAGCCCCTTTATTTTCTATAATAAAGGCGGAAGCAGTGACGCTGCTCCAGCTCCTTTATTTTCTAAAATACAGGAGGAAACAGGGACGCTGCTTCAGCTCCTTTATTTTCTATAATACAGAAGGAAGCAGTGACGATTCTCCAGCTCCTTTATTTTCTATAATACAGAAGGAAGCAGTGACGCTGCTCCAGCTCCTTTATTTTCTATCATACAGGAGGAAGCAGTGACGCTGCTCCAGCTTCTTTATTTTCTATAATACAGGAGGAAGCAGTGACGCCGCTCCAACTCCTTTATTTTCTGTAATACAGGAGGAAGCAGAGACGCTGCTCCAGCTCCTTTATTTTCTATAATACATGAGGAAGCAGAGACGCTGCTCCAGCTCCTTTATTTTCTATAATACATGAGGAAGAAGAGACGCTGCTCCAGCTCCTTTATTTTCTATAATACAGGAGGAAGCAGTGACGCTGCGCCAGCTCCTTTATTTTCTATAATACATGAGGAAGCAGTGACGCTGCTCCAGCTCCTTTATTTTCTATAATACCGGAGGATGCAGTGACGCTGCTCCAGCTCCTTTATTTTATATAATACATGAGGAAGCAGTGACGCTGCTCCAGCCCCTTTATTTTCTATAATACAGGAGGAAGCAGTGACGCTGCTCCAGCTCCTTTATTTTCTATAATGCAGGAGGAAACAGTGACGCTGCTTCAGCTCCTTTATTTTCTATAATACAGGAGGAAGCAGTGACGCTGCTCCAGCTCCTTTATTTTCTATAATACAGGAGGAAGCAGTGACGCTGCTCCAGCTCCTTTACTTTCTATAATACCGGAGGAAGCAGTGACGCTGCTCCAGCCCCTTTATTTTCACTAATACAGGAGGATTCAGTGACGCTGCTCCAGCTCCTCTATTTTCTATAATCCAGGAGGAAGCAGTGACGCTGCTCCAGCTCCTTTATTTTCTATAATACAGGAGGAAGCAGTGGCGCTGCTCCAGCTCCTTTATTTTCTATAATACAGGAGGAAGCAGTGACGCTGCTCCAGCTCCGTTATTTTCTATAATACAGGAGGAAGCAGAGACGCTGCTCCAGCTCCTTTATTTTCTATAATACAGGAGGAAGCAGTGACGATGCTCCAGCTCCTTTATTTTCTATAATACTGGAGGAAGCAGTGACGCTGCTCCAGCTCCTTTATTTTCTATAATACAGGAGGAAGCAGTGACACTGCTCCAGCTCCTTTATTTTCTATAATACAGGAGGAAGCAGTGACACTGCTCCAGCTCCATTATTTTCTATAATACAGAAGGAAGCAGTGACGCTGCTCCAGCTCCTTTATTTTCTATAATACAGGAGGAAGCAGTGACGCTGCTCCAGCTCCTTTATTTTCTATAATACAGGAGGAAGCAGTGACTCTGCTCCAGCTCCTTTATTTTCTATTATACAGGAGGAAGCAGTGACACTGCTCCAGCTCCTTTATTTTCTATAATACAGGAGGAAGCAGAGACGCTGCTCCAGCTCCTTTATTTTCTGTAATACAGGAGGAAGCAGTGACGCTGCTCCAGCTCCTTTATTTTCTGTAATACAGGAGGAAGCAGTGACGCTGCTCCAGCTCCTTTATTTTCTATCATACAGGAGGAAGCAGTGACGCTGCTCCAGCTCCTTTATTTTCTATAATGCAGGAGGAAGCAGTGACGCTGCTCCAGCTCCTTTGTTTTCTATAATACAGGAGGAAGCAGTGACGCTGCTCCAGCTCCTTTGTTTTCTATAATACAGGAGGAAGCAGTGACGCTGCTCCAGCTCCTTTATTTTCTATAATACAGGAGGAAGCAGTGACGCTGCTCCAGCTCCTTTATTTTCTATAATACAGGAGGAAGCAGTGACACTGCTCCAGCTCCTTTATTTTCTATAATACAGGAGGAAGCAGTGACACTGCTCCAGCTCCTTTATTTTCTATAATACAGGAGGAAGCAGAGACGCTGTTCCAGCTCCTTTATTTTCTATAATACATAGGAAGCAGTGACGCTGCTCCAGCACCTTTATTTTCTATAATACAGGAGGAAGCAGAGACGCTGCTCCAGCTCCTTTATTTTCTACAATAAATTAGGAAGCAGAGTCACTGCTCCAGCTGCTTTAATTTCTATAATACAGGAGGAAGCAGTGACGCTGCTCCAGCTCCTTTATTTTCTATAATCCAGGAGGAAGCAGAGACCCTGCTCCAGCTCCTTTATTTTCTATAATACAGGAGGAAGCAGAGACGCTGCTCCAGCTCCTTTATTTTCTATAATACAGGAGGAAGCAGAGACGCTGCTCCAGCTCCTTTATTTTCTATAATACAGGTGGAAGCAGTGACGCTGCTCCAGCTCCTTTATTTTCTATAGTACAGGAGGGAGCAGTGACGCTGCTCCAGCTCCTTTATTTTCTATAATACTGGAGGAAGCAGTGACGCTGCTCCAGCTCCTTTATTTTCTATAATACAGGAGGAAGCAGTGACGCTGCTCCAGCTCCTTTATTTTCTAAAATACAGGAGGAAACAGGGACGCTGCTTCAGCTCCTTTATTTTCTATAATACAGAAGGAAGCAGTGACGCTTCTCCAGCTCCTTTATTTTCTATAATACAGAAGGAAGCAGTGACGCTGCTCCAGCTCCTTTATTTTCGATCATACAGGAGGAAGCAGTGACGCTGCTCCAGCTTCTTTATTTTCTATAATACAGGAGGAAGCAGTGACGCCGCTCCAACTCCTTTATTTTCTGTAATACAGGAGGAAGCAGAGACGCTGCTCCAGCTCCTTTATTTTCTATAATACATGAGGAAGCAGAGACGCTGCTCCTGCTCCTTTATTTTCTATAATACATGAGGAAGCAGAGACGCTGCTCCAGCTCCTTTATTTTCTATAATACAGGAGGAAGCAGTGACGCTGCTCCAGCTCCTTTATTTTCTATAATACATGAGGAAGCAGTGACGCTGCTCCAGCTCCTTTATTTTCTATAATACCGGAGGATGCAGTGACGCTGCTCCAGCTCCTTTATTTTATATAATACATGAGGAAGCAGTGACGCTGCTCCAGCCCCTTTATTTTCTATAATACAGGAGGAAGCAGTGACGCTGCTCCAGCTCCTTTATTTTCTATAATGCAGGAGGAAACAGTGACGCTGCTTCAGCTCCTTTATTTTCTATAATACAGGAGGAAGCAGTGACGCTGCTCCAGCTCCTTTATTTTCTATAATACAGGAGGAAGCAGTGACGCTGCTCCAGCTCCTTTATTTTCTATAATACCGGAGGAAGCAGTGACGCTGCTCCAGCCCCTTTATTTTCACTAATACAGGAGGATTCTTTGACGCTGCTCCAGCTCCTCTATTTTCTATAATCCAGGAGGAAGCAGTGACGCTGCTCCAGCTCCTTTATTTTCTATAATACAGGAGGAAGCAGTGGCGCTGCTCCAGCTCCTTTATTTTCTATAATACAGGAGGAAGCAGTGACGCTGCTCCAGCTCCGTTATTTTCTATAATACAGGAGGAAGCAGAGACGCTGCTCCAGCTCCTTTATTTTCTATAATACAGAAGGAAGCAGTGACGATGCTCCAGCTCCTTTATTTTCTATAATACTGGAGGAAGCAGTGACGCTGCTCCAGCTCCTTTATTTTCTATAATACAGGAGGAAGCAGTGACACTGCTCCAGCTCCTTTATTTTCTATAATACAGGAGGAAGCAGTGACACTGCTCCAGCTCCATTATTTTCTATAATACAGGAGGAAGCAGTGACGCTGCTCCAGCTCCTTTATTTTCTATAATACAGGAGGAAGCAGTGACGCTGCTCCAGCTCCTTTATTTTCTATAATACAGGAGGAAGCAGTGACTCTGCTCCAGCTCCTTTATTTTCTATTATACAGGAGGAAGCAGTGACACTGCTCCAGCTCCTTTATTTTCTATAATACAGGAGGAAGCAGAGACGCTGCTCCAGCTCCTTTATTTTCTGTAATACAGGAGGAAGCAGTGACGCTTCTCCAGCTCCTTTATTTTCTGTAATACAGGAGGAAGCAGTGACGCTACTCCAGCTCCTTTATTTTCTATAATACAGGAGGAAGCAGTGACGCTGCTCCAGCTCCTTTATTTTCTATAATGCAGGAGGAAGCAGTGACGCTGCTCCAGCTCCTTTGTTTTCTATAATACAGGAGGAAGCAGTGACGCTGCTCCAGCTCCTTTGTTTTCTATAATACAGGAGGAAGCAGTGACGCTGCTCCAGCTCCTTTATTTTCTATAATACAGGAGGAAGCAGTGACGCTGCTCCAGCTCCTTTATTTTCTATAATACAGGAGGAAGCAGTGACGCTGCTCCAGCTCCTTTATTTTCTATAATGCAGGAGGAAGCAGTGACACTGCTCCAGCTCCTTTATTTTCTATAATACAGGAGGAAGCAGAGACGCTGTTCCAGCTCCTTTATTTTCTATAATACAGGAGGAAGCAATGACGCTGCTCCAGCACCTTTATTTTCTATAATACAGGAGGAAGCAGAGACGCTGCTCCAGCTCCTTTATTTTCTACAATAAATTAGGAAGCAGAGTCACTGCTCCAGCTGCTTTAATTTCTATAATACAGGAGGAAGCAGTGACGCTGCTCCAGCTCCTTTATTTTCTATAATCCAGGAGGAAGCAGAGACCCTGCTCCAGCTCCTTTATTTTCTATAATACAGGAGGAAGCAGAGACGCTGCTCCAGCTCCTTTATTTTCTATAATACAGGAGGAAGCAGAGACGCTGCTCCAGCTCCTTTATTTTCGATAATACAGGTGGAAGCAGTGACGCTGCTCCAGCTCCTTTATTTTCTATAGTACAGGAGGGAGCAGTGACGCTGCTCCAGCTCCTTTATTTTCTATAATGCTGGAGGAAGCAGTGACGCTGCTCCAGCTCCTTTATTTTCTATAATACAGGAGGAAGCAGTGACGCTGCTCCAGCTCCTTCATATTCTATAATACAGGAGGAAGCAGTGACGCTGCTCCAGCTCCTTTATTTTCTATAATACAGGAGGAAGCAGAGACGCTGCTCCTGCTCCTTTATTTTCTATAATACAGGAGGAAGCAGTGACGCTGCTCCAGCTCCTTTATTTTCTATAATACAGGAGGAAGCAGAGACGCTGCTCCAGCTCCTTTATTTTCAATAATACAGGAGGAAGCAGTGACGCTGCTCCAGCTCCTTTATTTTCTATAATACTGGAGGAAGCAGTGACGCTGCTCCAGCTCCTTTATTTTCTATAATACAGGAGGAAGCAGTGACGCTGCTCCAGCTCCTTCATATTCTATAATACAGGAGGAAGCAGTGACGCAGCTCCAGCTCCTTTATTTTCTATAATACAGGAGGAAGCAGTGACGCTGCTCCAGCTCCTTTATTTTCTATAATACAGGAAGAAGCAGAGACGCTGCTCCAGCTCCTTTATTTTCTATAACACTGGAGGAAGCAGTGACGATGCTCAAGCTCCTTCATTTTCTATAAAACAGGAGGAAGCAGAGACGCTGCTCCAGCTGCTTTAATTTCTATAATACAGGAGGAAGCAGTGACGCTGCTCCAGCTCCTTTATTTTCTATAATACAGGAGGAAGCAGTGACGCTGCTCCAGCTCCTTTATTTTCTACAATAAATTAGGAAGCAGAGTCACTGCTCCAGCTGCTTTAATTTCTTTAATACAGGAGGAAGCAGTGACGCTGCTCCAGCTCCTTTATTTTCTATAATACAGGAGGAAGCAGAGACGCTGCGCCAGCTCCTTTATTTTCTATAATACAGGAGGAAGCAGAGACGCTGCTCCAGCTCCTTTATTTTCTATAATGCAGGAGGAAGCAGAGACGCTGCTCCAGCTCCTTTATGTTCTATAATCCAGGAGGAAGCAGAGACCCTGCTCCAGCTCCTTTATTTTCTATAATACAGGAGGAAGCAGAGACGCTGCTCCAGCTCCTTTATTTTCGATAATACAGGAGGAAACAGTGACGCTGCTCCAGCTCCTTTATTTTCTATAATACAGGAGGAAGCAGAGACGCTGCTCCAGCTCCTTTATTTTCAATAATACAGGAGGAAGCAGAGACGCTGCTCCAGCTCCTTTATTTTTTAAAATACAGGAGGAAGCAGAGACGCTGCTCCAGCTCCTTTATTTTCTATAATACAGGGGGAAGCAGTGACGCTGCTCCAGCTCCTTATTTTCTATAATACAGGAGGAAGCAGAGACGCTGCTCCAGCTCCTTTATTTTCTATAATACAGGAGGAAGCAGAGACCCTGCTCCAGCTCCTTTATTTTCTATAATCCAGGAGGAAGCAGTGACGCTGCTCCAGCTCCTTTATTTTCAATAATACAGGAGGAAGCAGAGACGCTGCTCCAGCTCCTTTATTTTCTATAATACAGGAGGAAGCAACGACGCTGCTCCGGCACCTTTATTTTCTATAATACAGGAGGAAGCAGTGACACTGCTCCAGCTCCTTTATTTTCTATAATACAGGAGGAAGCAGAGACGCTGCTCCAGCTCCTTTATTTTCTATAATACAGGAGGAAGCAGTGACGCTGCTCCAGCTACTTTATATTCTATAATACAGGAGGAAGCAGTGACACTGCTCCAGCTCCTTTATTTTCTATAATACAGGAGGAAGCAGTGACGCTGCTCCAGCTACTTTATATTCTATAATACAGGAGGAAGCAGTGACACTGCTCCAGCTCCTTTATTTTCTAGAATACAGGAGGAAGCAGTGACGCTGCTCCAGCTCCTTTATTTTCTAGAATACAGGAGGAAGCAGTGACGCTGCTCCAGCTACTTTATATTCTATAATACAGGAGGAAGCAGTGACACTGCTCCAGCTCCTTTATTTTCTAGAATACAGGAGGAAGCAGTGACGCTGCTCCAGCTCCTTTATTTTCTATAATACAGGAGGAAGCAGAGACGCTGCTCCAGCTCCTTTATTTTCTATAATACAGGAGGAAGCAGTGACACTGCTCCAGCTCCTTCATTTTCTATAATACAGGAGGAAGCAGTGTCGCTGCTCCAGCTCCTTTATTTTCTATAATCCAGGAGGAAGCGGTGACGCTGCTCCAGCTCCTTTATTTTCTATAATACAGGAGGAAGCAGTGACACTGCTCCAGCTCCTTTATTTTCTATAATACAGGAGGAAGCAGAGACGCTGCTCCAGCTCCTTTATTTTCTATAATCCAGGAGGAAGCAGAGACCCTGCTCCAGCTCCTTTATTTTCTATAATCCAGGAGGAAGCAGTGACGCTGCTCCAGCTCCTTTATTTTCAATAATACAGGAGGAAGCAGTGACGCTGCTCCAGCTCCTTTATTTTCTATAATACAGGAGGAAGCAACGACGCTGCTCCGGCTCATTTATTTTCTATAATACAGGAGGAAGCAGTGACGCTGCTCCAGCTCCTTTATTTTCTATAATACAGGAGGAAGCGGTGCCGCTGCACCAGCTCCTTTATTTTCTATAATACAGGAGAAAGCAGTGACGCTGCTCCAAATCCTTTATTTTCTATAATACAGGAGGAAGCAGTGACACTGCTCCAGCTCCTTTATTTTCTATAATACAGGAGGAAGCAGTGACACTGCTCTAGCTCCTTTATTTTCTATCATACAGGAGGAAGCAGTGACGCTGCTCCAGCTCCTTTATTTTCTATAATACAGGAGGAAGCAGTGACGCTGCTCCAGCTCCTTTATTTTCTATAATAAAAGAGGAAGCAGTGACACTGCTCCAGCTCCTTTATTTTCTATAATACAGGAGGAAGCAGTGACACTGCTCCAGCTCCTTTATTTTCTATAATACAGGAGGAAGCAGAGACGCTGCTCCAGCTCCTTTATTTTCTATAATACAGGAGGAAGCAGTGACGCTGCTCCTGCACCTTTATTTTCTAAAATACAGGACGAAGCAGTGACGCTGCTCCAGCTCCTTTATTTTCTATAATACAGGAGGAAGCAGTGACGCTGCTCCAGCTCCTTTAATTTCTATAATACAGGAGGAAGCAGTGACGCTGCTCCAGCTCCTTTATTTTCTAAAATACAGGAGGAAGCAGTGACGCTGCTCCAGCTCCTTTATTTTCTATAATACAGGAGGAAGCAGTGACGCTGCTCCAGCTCCTTTATTTTCTATAATACAGGAGGAAGCAGTGACGCTGCTCCAGCTCCTTTATATTCTATAATACAGGAGGAAGCAGTGACACTGCTCCAGCTCCTTTATTTTCTATAATACAGGAGGAAGCAGTGACACTGCTCCAGCTCCTTTATTTTCTATAATACAGGAGGAAGCAGTGACGCTGCTCCAGCTCCTTTATTTTCTATAATCCAGGAGGATGCAGAGACCCTGCTCCAGCTCCTTTATTTTCTATAATCCAGGAGGAAGGAGTGACGCTGCTCCAGCTCCTTTATTTTCAATAATACAGGAGGAAGCAGTGACGCTGCTCCAGCTCCTTTATTTTCTATAATACAGGAGGAAGCAACGACGCTGCTCCGGCTCCTTTATTTTCTATAATACAGGAGGAAGCAGTGACGCTGCTCCAGCTCCTTTATTTTCTATAATACTGGAGGAAGCAGTGACGCCGCTCCAGCTCCTTTATTTTCTATAATACAGGAGGAAGCAGTGACTCTGCTCCAGCTCCTTTATTTTCTATAATAAATGAGGAAGCAGTGACGCTGCTCCAGCCCCTTTATTTTCTATAATAAAGGCGGAAGCAGTGACGCTGCTCCAGCTCCTTTATTTTCTAAAATACAGGAGGAAACAGGGACGCTGCTTCAGCTCCTTTATTTTCTATAATACAGAAGGAAGCAGTGACGCTTCTCCAGCTCCTTTATTTTCTATAATACAGAAGGAAGCAGTGACGCTGCTCCAGCTCCTTTATTTTCTATCATACAGGAGGAAGCAGTGACGCTGCTCCAGCTTCTTTATTTTCTATAATACAGGAGGAAGCAGTGACGCCGCTCCAACTCCTTTATTTTCTGTAATACAGGAGGAAGCAGAGACGCTGCTCCAGCTCCTTTATTTTCTATAATACATGAGGAAGCAGAGACGCTGCTCCAGCTCCTTTATTTTCTATAATACATGAGGAAGCAGAGACGCTGCTCCAGCTCCTTTATTTTCTATAATACAGGAGGAAGCAGTGACGCTGCGCCAGCTCCTTTATTTTCTATAATACATGAGGAAGCAGTGACGCTGCTCCAGCTCCTTTATTTTCTATAATACCGGAGGATGCAGTGACGCTGCTCCAGCTCCTTTATTTTATATAATACATGAGGAAGCAGTGACGCTGCTCCAGCCCCTTTATTTTCTATAATACAGGAGGAAGCAGTGACGCTGCTCCAGCTCCTTTATTTTCTATAATGCAGGAGGAAACAGTGACGCTGCTTCAGCTCCTTTATTTTCTATAATACAGGAGGAAGCAGTGACGCTGCTCCAGCTCCTTTATTTTCTATAATACAGGAGGAAGCAGTGACGCTGCTCCAGGTCCTTTACTTTCTATAATACCGGAGGAAGCAGTGACGCTGCTCCAGCCCCTTTATTTTCACTAATACAGGAGGATTCAGTGACGCTGCTCCAGCTCCTCTATTTTCTATAATCCAGGAGGAAGCAGTGACGCTGCTCCAGCTCCTTTATTTTCTATAATACAGGAGGAAGCAGTGGCGCTGCTCCAGCTCCTTTATTTTCTATAATACAGGAGGAAGCAGTGACGCTGCTCCAGCTCCGTTAATTTCTATAATACAGGAGGAAGCAGAGACGCTGCTCCAGCTCCTTTATTTTCTATAATACAGGAGGAAGCAGTGACGATGCTCCAGCTCCTTTATTTTCTATAATACTGGAGGAAGCAGTGACGCTGCTCCAGCTCCTTTATTTTCTATAATACAGGAGGAAGCAGTGACACTGCTCCAGCTCCTTTATTTTCTATAATACAGGAGGAAGCAGTGACACTGCTCCAGCTCCATTATTTTCTATAATACAGGAGGAAGCAGTGACGCTGCTCCAGCTCCTTTATTTTCTATAATACAGGAGGAAGCAGTGACGCTGCTCCAGCTCCTTTATTTTCTATAATACAGGAGGAAGCAGTGACTCTGCTCCAGCTCCTTTATTTTCTATTATACAGGAGGAAGCAGTGACACTGCTCCAGCTCCTTTATTTTCTATAATACAGGAGGAAGCAGAGACGCTGCTCCAGCTCCTTTATTTTCTGTAATACAGGAGGAAGCAGTGACGCTGCTCCAGCTCCTTTATTTTCTGTAATACAGGAGGAAGCAGTGACGCTGCTCCAGCTCCTTTATTTTCTATAATACAGGAGGAAGCAGTGACGCTGCTCCAGCTCCTTTATTTTCTATAATGCAGGAGGAAGCAGTGACGCTGCTCCAGCTCCTTTGTTTTCTATAATACAGGAGGAAGCAGTGACGCTGCTCCAGCTCCTTTGTTTTCTATAATACAGGAGGAAGCAGTGACGCTGCTCCATTTCCTTTATTTTCTATAATACAGGAGGAAGCAGTGACGCTGCTCCAGCTCCTTTATTTTCTATAATACAGGAGGAAGCAGTGACACTGCTCCAGCTCCTTTATTTTCTATAATACAGGAGGAAGCAGTGACACTGCTCCAGCTCCTTTATTTTCTATAATACAGGAGGAAGCAGAGACGCTGTTCCAGCTCCTTTATTTTCTATAATACAGGAGGAAGCAGTGACGCTGCTCCAGCACCTTTATTTTCTATAATACAGGAGGAAGCAGAGACGCTGCTCCAGCTCCTTTATTTTCTACAATAAATTAGGAAGCAGAGTCACTGCTCCAGCTGCTTTAATTTCTATAATACAGGAGGAAGCAGTGACGCTGCTCCAGCTCCTTTATTTTCTATAATCCAGGAGGAAGCAGAGACCCTGCTCCAGCTCCTTTATTTTCTATAATACAGGAGGAAGCAGAGACGCTGCTCCAGCTCCTTTATTTTCTATAATACAGGAGGAAGCAGAGACGCTGCTCCAGCTCCTTTATTTTCTATAATACAGGTGGAAGCAGTGACGCTGCTCCAGCTCCTTTATTTTCTATAGTACAGGAGGGAGCAGTGACGCTGCTCCAGCTCCTTTATTTTCTATAATACTGGAGGAAGCAGTGACGCTACTCCAGCTCCTTTATTTTCTATAATACAGGAGGAAGCAGTGACGCTGCTCCAGTTCCTTCATATTCTATAATACAGGAGGAAGCAGTGACGCTGCTCCAGCTCCTTTATTTTCTATAATACAGGAGGAAGCAGAGACGCTGATCCTGCTCCTTTATTTTCTATAATACAGGAGGAAGCAGAGACGCTGCTCCAGCTCCTTTATTTTCAATAATACAGGAGGAAGCAGAGACGCTGCTCCAGCTCCTTTATTTTCAATAATACAGGAGGAAGCAGTGACGCTGCTCCAGCTCCTTTATTTTCTATAATACTGGAGGAAGCAGTGACGCTGCTCCAGCTCCTTTATTTTCTATAATACAGGAGGAAGCAGTGACGCTGCTCCAGCTCCTTCATATTCTATAATACAGGAGGAAGCAGTGACGCTGCTCCAGCTCCTTTATTTTCTATAATACAGGAGGAAGCAGTGACGCTGCTCCAGCTCCTTTATTTTCTATAATACAGGAAGAAGCAGAGACGCTGCTCCAGCTCCTTTATTTTCCATAACACTGGAGGAAGCAGTGACGATGCTCAAGCTCCTTCATTTTCTATAAAACAGGAGGAAGCAGAGACGCTGCTCCAGCTGCTTTAATTTCGATAATACAGGAGGAAGCAGTGACGCTGCTCCAGCTCCTTTATTTTCTATAATACAGGAGGAAGCAGTGACGCTGCTCCAGCTCCTTTATTTTCTACAATAAATTAGGAAGCAGAGTCACTGCTCCAGCTGCTTTAATTTCTTTAATACAGGAGGAAGCAGTGACGCTGCTCCAGCTCCTTTATTTTCTATAATACAGGAGGAAGCAGAGACGCTGCTCCAGCTCCTTTATTTTCTATAATACAGGAGGAAGCAGAGACGCTGCTCCAGCTCCTTTATTTTCTATAATGCAGGAGGAAGCAGAGACGCTGCTCCAGCTCCTTTATGTTCTATAATCCAGGAGGATGCAGAGACCCTGCTCCAGCTCCTTTATTTTCTATAATACAGGAGGAAGCAGAGACGCTGCTCCAGCTCCTTTATTTTCTATAATACAGGAGGAAACAGTGACGCTGCTCCAGCTCCTTTATTTTCTATAATACAGGAGGAAGCAGAGACGCTGCTCCAGCTCCTTTATTTTCAATAATACAGGAGGAAGCAGAGACGCTGCTCCAGCTCCTTTATTTTTTAAAATACAGGAGGAAGCAGAGACGCTGCTCCAGCTCCTTTATTTTCTATAATACAGGGGGAAGCAGTGACGCTGCTCCAGCTCCTTATTTTCTATAATACAGGAGGAAGCAGAGACGCTGCTCCAGCTCCTTTATTTTCTATAATACAGGAGGAAGCAGAGACCCTGCTCCAGCTCCTTTATTTTCTATAATCCAGGAGGAAGCAGTGACGCTGCTCCAGCTCCTTTATTTTCAATAATACAGGAGGAAGCAGAGACGCTGCTCCAGCTCCTTTATTTTCTATAATACAGGAGGAAGCAACGACGCTGCTCCGGCTCGTTTATTTTCTATAATACAGGAGGAAGCAGTGACACTGCTCCAGCTCCTTTATTTTCTATAATACAGGAGGAAGCAGAGACGCTGCTCCAGCTCCTTTATTTTCTATAATACAGGAGGAAGCAGTGACGCTGCTCCAGCTACTTTATATTCTATAATACAGGAGGAAGCAGTGACACTGCTCCAGCTCCTTTATTTTCTATAATACAGGAGGAAGCAGTGACGCTGCTCCAGCTACTTTATATTCTATAATACAGGAGGAAGCAGTGACACTGCTCCAGCTCCTTTATTTTCTAGAATACAGGAGGAAGCAGTGACGCTGCTCCAGCTCCTTTATTTTCTAGAATACAGGAGGAAGCAGTGACGCTGCTCCAGCTACTTTATATTCTATAATACAGGAGGAAGCAGTGACACTGCTCCAGCTCCTTTATTTTCTAGAATACAGGAGGAAGCAGTGACGCTGCTCCAGCTCCTTTATTTTCTATAATACAGGAGGAAGCAGAGACGCTGCTCCAGCTCCTTTATTTTCTATAATACAGGAGGAAGCGGTGACGCTGCTCCAGCTCCTTTATTTTCTATAATACAGGAGGAAGCAGTGACACTGCTCCAGCTCCTTTATTTTCTATAATACAGGAGGAAGCAGAGACGCTGCTCCAGCTCCTTTATTTTCTATAATCCAGGAGGAAGCAGAGACCCTGCTCCAGCTCCTTTATTTTCTATAATCCAGGAGGAAGCAGTGACGCTGCTCCAGCTCCTTTATTTTCAATAATACAGGAGGAAGCAGTGACGCTGCTCCAGCTCCTGTATTTTCTATAATACAGGAGGAAGCAACGACGCTGCTCCGGCTCCTTTATTTTCTATAATCCAGGAGGAAGCAGAGACCCTGCTCCAGCTCCTTTATTTTCTATAATCCAGGAGGAAGCAGTGACGCTGCTCCAGCTCCTTTATTTTCTATAATCCAGGAGGAAGCAGAGACCCTGCTCCAGCTCCTTTATTTTCTATAATACAGGAGGAAGCAGTGACGCTGCTCCAGCTACTTTATATTCTATAATACAGGAGGAAGCAGTGACACTGCTCCAGCTCCTTTATTTTCTAGAATACAGGAGGAAGCAGTGACGCTGCTCCAGCTCCTTTATTTTCTAGAATACAGGAGGAAGCAGTGACGCTGCTCCAGCTACTTTATATTCTATAATACAGGAGGAAGCAGTGACACTGCTCCAGCTCCTTTATTTTCTATCATACAGGAGGAAGCAGTGACGCTGCTCCAGCTCCTTTATTTTCTATAATACAGGAGGAAGCAGAGACGCTGCTCCAGCTCCTTTATTTTCTATAATACAGGAGGAAGCAGTGACACTGCTCCAGCTCCTTCATTTTCGATAATACAGGAGGAAGCAGTGTCGCTGCTCCAGCTCCTTTATTTTCTATAATCCAGGAGGAAGCGGTGACGCTGCTCCAGCTCCTTTATTTTCTATAATACAGGAGGAAGCAGTGACACTGCTCCAGCTCCTTTATTTTCTATAATACAGGAGGAAGCAGAGACGCTGCTCCAGCTCCTTTATTTTCTATAATCCAGGAGGAAGCAGAGACCCTGCTCCAGCTCCTTTATTTTCTATAATCCAGGAGGAAGCAGTGACGCTGCTCCAGCTCCTTTATTTTCAATAATACAGGAGGAAGCAGTGACGCTGCTCCAGCTCCTTTATTTTCTATAATACAGGAGGAAGCAACGACGCTGCTCCAGCTCCTTTATTTTCTATAATCCAGGAGGAAGCAGAGACCCTGCTCAAGCTCCTTTATTTTATATAATCCAGGAGGAAGCAGTGACGCTGCTCCAGCTCCTTTATTTTCAATAATACAGGAGGAAGCAGTGACGCTGCTCCAGCTCCTTTATTTTCTATAATACAGGAGGAAGCAGTGACACTGCTCCAGCTCCTTTATTTTCTATAATACAGGAGGAAGCAGAGACGCTGCTCCAGCTCCTTTATTTTCTATAATCCAGGAGGAAGCAGAGACCCTGCTCCAGCTCCTTTATTTTCTATAATCCAGGAGGAAGCAGTGACGCTGCTCCAGCTCCTTTATTTTCAATAATACAGGAGGAAGCAGTGACGCTGCTCCAGCTCCTTTATTTTCAATAATACAGGAGGAAGCAGTGACGCTGCTCCAGCTCCTTTATTTTCTATAATACAGGAGGAAGCGGTGACGCTGCACCAGCTCCTTTATTTTCGATAATACATGAGGAAGCAGAGACGCTGCTCCAGCTCCTTTATTTTCTATAATACAGGAGGAAGCAGTGACGCTGCTCCAGCTCCTTTATTTTCTATAATACCGGAGGAAGCAGTGACGCTGCTCCAGCTCCTTTATTTTCTATAATACTGGAGGAAGCAGTGACGCTGCTCCAGCTCCTTTATTTTCTATAATACTGGAGGCAGCAGTGACGCTGCTCCAGCTCCTTTATTTTCTATAATACCGGAGGAAGCAGTGACGCTGCTCCAGCTCCTTTATTTTCTATAATACAGGAGGAAGCAGTGACGCTGCTCCAGCTCCTTTATTTTCGATAATGCAGGAGGAAGCAGTGACGCTGCTCCAGCTCCTTTATTTTCAATAATACAGGAGGAAGCAGTGACGCTGCTCCAGCTCCTTTATTTTCAATAATACAGGAGGAAGCAGTGACGGTGCTCCAGCTCCTTCATTTTCAATAATACAGGAGGATGCAGTGACGCTGCTCCAGCTCCTTTATTTTCTATAATACCGGAGGAAGCAGTGACGCTGCTCCAACTCCTTTATTTTCTATAATACCGGAGGAAGCTGTGACGCTGCTCCAGGTCCTTTATTTTCTATAATACAGGAGGAAGCAGTGACGCTGCTCCAGCTTCGTTATTTTCTATAATACAGGAGGAAGCAGTGACGCTGCTCTAGATCATTTATTTTCTATAATACCGGAGGAAGCAGTGACGCTGCTCCAGCTCCTTTCTTTTCTATAATACAGGAGGAAGCAGTGACGCTGCTCCAGCTCCTTTATTTTCTATAATACTGGAGGAAGCAGTGACGCTGCTCCAGCTCCTTTATTTTCTATAATCCAGGAGGAAGCAGAGACCCTGCTCCAGCTCCTTTATTTTCTATAATCCAGGAGGAAGCAGTGACGCTGCTCCAGCTCCTTTATTTTCAATAATACAGGAGGAAGCAGTGACGCTGCTCCAGCTCCTTTATTTTCTATAATACAGGAGGAAGCAACGACGCTGCTCCGGCTCCTTTATTTTCTATAATCCAGGAGGAAGCAGAGACCCTGCTCCAGCTCCTTTATTTTCTATAATCCAGGAGGAAGCAGTGACGCTGCTCCAGCTCCTTTATTTTCTATAATCCAGGAGGAAGCAGAGACCCTGCTCCAGCTCCTTTATTTTCTATAATACAGGAGGAAGCAGTGACGCTGCTCCAGCTACTTTATATTCTATAATACAGGAGGAAGCAGTGACACTGCTCCAGCTCCTTTATTTTCTAGAATACAGGAGGAAGCAGTGACGCTGCTCCAGCTCCTTTATTTTCTAGAATACAGGAGGAAGCAGTGACGCTGCTCCAGCTACTTTATATTCTATAATACAGGAGGAAGCAGTGACACTGCTCCAGCTCCTTTATTTTCTAGAATACAGGAGGAAGCAGTGACGCTGCTCCAGCTCCTTTATTTTCTATAATACAGGAGGAAGCAGAGACGCTACTCCAGCTCCTTTATTTTCTATAATACAGGAGGAAGCAGTGACACTGCTCCAGCTCCTTCATTTTCGATAATACAGGAGGAAGCAGTGTCGCTGCTCCAGCTCCTTTATTTTCTATAATCCAGGAGGAAGCGGTGACGCTGCTCCAGCTCCTTTATTTTCTATAATACAGGAGGAAGCAGTGACACTGCTCCAGCTCCTTTATTTTCTATAATACAGGAGGAAGCAGAGACGCTGCTCCAGCTCCTTTATTTTCTATAATCCAGGAGGAAGCAGAGACCCTGCTCCAGCTCCTTTATTTTCTATAATCCAGGAGGAAGCAGTGACGCTGCTCCAGCTCCTTTATTTTCAATAATACAGGAGGAAGCAGTGACGCTGCTCCAGCTCCTTTATTTTCTATAATACAGGAGGAAGCAACGACGCTGCTCCAGCTCCTTTATTTTCTATAATCCAGGAGGAAGCAGAGACCCTGCTCCAGCTCCTTTATTTTCTATAATCCAGGAGGAAGCAGTGACGCTGCTCCAGCTCCTTTATTTTCAATAATACAGGAGGAAGCAGTGACGCTGCTCCAGCTCCTTTATTTTCTATAATACAGGAGGAAGCAGTGACACTGCTCCAGCTCCTTTATTTTCTATAATACAGGAGGAAGCAGAGACGCTGCTCCAGCTCCTTTATTTTCTATAATCCAGGAGGAAGCAGAGACCCTGCTCCAGCTCCTTTATTTTCTATAATCCAGGAGGAAGCAGTGACGCTGCTCCAGCTCCTTTATTTTCAATAATACAGGAGGAAGCGGTGACGCTGCTCCAGCTCCTTTATTTTCAATAATACAGGAGGAAGCAGTGACGCTGCTCCAGCTCCTTTATTTTCTATAATACAGGAGGAAGCGGTGACGCTGCACCAGCTCCTTTATTTTCGATAATACATGAGGAAGCAGAGACGCTGCTCCAGCTCCTTTATTTTCTATAATACAGGAGGAAGCAGTGACGCTGCTCCAGCTCCTTTATTTTCTATAATACCGGAGGAAGCAGTGACGCTGCTCCAGCTCCTTTATTTTCTATAATACTGGAGGAAGCAGTGACGCTGCTCCAGCTCCTTTATTTTCTATAATACTGGAGGAAGCAGTGACGCTGCTCCAGCTCCTTTATTTTCTATAATACCGGAGGAAGCAGTGACGCTGCTCCAGCTCCTTTATTTTCTATAATACAGGAGGAAGCAGTGACGCTGCTCCAGCTCCTTTATTTTCGATAATGCAGGAGGAAGCAGTGACGCTGCTCCAGCTCCTTTATTTTCAATAATACAGGAGGAAGCAGTGACGCTGCTCCAGCTCCTTTATTTTCAATAATACAGGAGGAAGCAGTGACGCTGCTCCAGCTCCTTCATTTTCAATAATACAGGAGGATGCAGTGACGCTGCTCCAGCTCCTTTATTTTCCATAATACCGGAGGAAGCAGTGACGCTGCTCCAACTCCTTTATTTTCTATAATACCGGAGGAAGCTGTGACGCTGCTCCAGGTCCTTTATTTTCTATAATACAGGAGGAAGCAGTGACGCTGCTCCAGCTCCTTTATTTTCTATAATACAGGAGGAAGCAGTGACGCTGCTCCAGCTCCTTTATTTTCTATAATACAGGATGAAGCAGAGACGCTGCTCCAGCTCCTTTATTTTCTATAATACAGGAGGAAGCAGTGACGCTGCTCCAGCACCTTTATTTTCTATAATACAGGAGGAAGCAGAGACGCTGCTCCAGCTCCTTTATTTTCTACAATAAATTAGGAAGCAGAGTCACTGCTCCAGCTGCTTTAATTTCTATAATACAGGAGGAAGCAGTGACGCTGCTCCAGCTCCTTTATTTTCTATAATACAGGAGGAAGCAGAGACGCTGCTCCAGCTCCTTTATTTTCTATAATACAGGAGGAACCAGAGACGCTGCTCCAGCTGCTTTAATTTCTATAAAACAGGAGGAAGCAGTGACGCTGCTCCAGCTCCTTTATTTTCTATAATACAGGAGGAAGCAGAGACGCTGCTCCAGCTCCTTTATTTTCTATAATACAGGAGGAAGCGGAGACGCTGCTCCAGCTCCTTTATTTTCTATAATCCAGGAGGAAGCAGAGACCCTGCTCCAGCTCCTTTATTTTCTATAATACAGGAGGAAGCAGAGACGCTGCTCCAGCTCCTTTATTTTCTATAATACAGGAGGAAGCAGAGACGCTGCTCCAGCTCGTTTATTTTCTATAATACAGGTGGAAACAGTGACGCTGCTCCAGCTCCTTTATTTTCTATAATACAGGAGGAAGCAGTGACGCTGCTCCAGCTCCTTTATTTTCTCTAACACTGGAGGAAGCAGTGACGCTGCTCCAGCTCCTTTATTTTCTATAATACAGGAGGAAGCAGTGACACTGCTCCAGCTCCTTTATTTTCTATAATACAGGAGGAAGCAGTGACGCTGCTCCAGCTCCTTTATTTTCTATAATACACGAGGAAGCAGAGACGCGGCTCCAGCTCCTTTATTTTCTATAATACAGGAGGAAGCAGTGACACTGCTCCAGCTCCTTTATTTTCTATAATACAGGAGGAAGCAGTGACGCTGCTCCAGCTCCTTTATTTTCTATAATACAGGAGGAAGCAGAGACGCTGCTCCAGCTCCTTTATTTTCGAAAATACAGGAGGAAGCAGAGACGCTGCTCCAGCTCCTTTATTTTCAATAATACAGGAGGAAGCAGTGACGCTGCTCCAGCTCCTTTATTTTCTATAATACAGGAGGAAGCAGAGACGCTGCTCCAGCTCCTTTATTTTCAATAATACAGGAGGAAGCAGAGACGCTGCTCCAGCTCCTTTATTTTCAATAATACAGGAGGAAGTAGAGACGCTGCTCCAGCTCCTTTATTTTCTATAATACTGGAGGAAGCAGTGACGATGCTCAAGCTGCTTTATTTTCTATAAAACAGGAGGAAGCAGAGACGCTGCTCCAGCTACTTTACTTTCTATAATACAGGAGGAAGCAGTGACGCTGCTCCAGCTCCTTTATTTTCTATAATACTTGAGGAAGCAGAGACGCTGCTCCAGCTCCTTTATTTTCTACAATAAATTAGGAAGCAGAGTCACTGCTCCAGCTGCTTTAATTTCTATAATACAGGAGGAAGCAGTGACGCTGCTCCAGCTCCTTTATTTTCTATAATACAGGAGGAAGCAGAGACGCTGCTCCAGCTCCTTTATTTTCTATAAAAAAGGAGGAAGCAGAGACGCTGCTCCAGCTGCTTTAATTTCTATAATACAGGAGGAAGCAGTGACGCTGCTCCAGCTCCTTTATTTTCTATAATACAGGAGGAAGCAGAGACGCTGCTCCAGCTCCTTTATTTTCTATAATACAGGAGGAAGCAGTGACACTGCTCCAGCTCCTTTATTTTCTATAATACAGGAGGAACAGAGGCGCTGCTCCAGCTCCTTTATTTTCTATAATACAGGAGGAAGCAGTGACGCTGCTCCAGCTCCTTTATTTTCGAAAATACAGGAGGAAGCAGTGACGCTGCTCCAGCTCCTTTGTTTTCTAGAATACAGGAGGAAGCAGTGACGCTGCTCCAGCTCCTTTATTTTCTATAATACAGGAGGAAGCAGTGACACTGCTCCAGCTCCTTTATTTTCTATAATACAGGAGGAAGCAGTGACACTGCTCCAGCTCCTTTATTTTCTATAATACAGGAGGAAGCAGAGACGCTGCTCCAGCTCCTTTATTTTCTATAATACAGGAGGAAGCAGTGACGCTGCTCCAGCACCTTTATTTTCTATAATACAGGAGGAAGCAGAGACGCTGCTCCAGCTCCTTTATTTTCTACAATAAATTTGGAAGCAGAGACGCTGCTCCAGCTGCTTTAATTTCTATAATACAGGAGGAAAGGGTGACGCTGCTCCAGCTCCTTTATTTTCTATAATACAGGAGGAAGCAGAGACGCTGCTCCAACACTTTATTTTCTATAATGCAGGAGGAAGCAGAGACGCTGCTCCAGCTACTTTATTTTCTATAATCCAGGAGGAAGCAGAGACCCTGCTCCAGCTCCTTTATTTTCTATAATACAGGAGGAAGCAGAGACGCTGCTCCAGCTCCTTTATTTTCTATAATACAGGAGGAAGCAGAGACGCTGCTCCAGCTCCTTTATTTTCTATAATACAGGTGGAAGCAGTGACGCTGCTCCAGCTCCTTTATTTTCTATAATACTGGAGGAAGCAGTGACGCTGCTCCAGCTCCTTTATTTTCTATAATACAGGAGGAAGAAGTGACGCTGCTCCAATTCCTTCATATTCTATAATACAGGAGGAAGCAGTGACGCTGCTCCAGCTCCTTTATTTTCTATAATACAGGAGGAAGCAGTGACGCTGTTCCAGCTCCTTTATTCTCTATAATACAGGAGGAAGCAGAGACGCTGCTCCAGCTCCTTTATTTTGTATAATACAGGAGGAAGCAGTGACGCTGCTCCAGCTCCTTTATTTTCTATAATACAGGAGGAAGCAGTGACGCTGCTCCAGCTCCTTTATTTTCTATAATACAGGAGGAAGCAGTGACGCTGCTCCAGCTCCTTTATTTTCTATAATACAGGAGGAAGCAGAGACGCTGCTCCAGCTCCTTTATTTTCTATAATACAGGAGGAAGCAGAGACGCTGCTCCAGCTCCTTTATTTTCAATAATACAGGAGGAAGCAGTGACGCTGCTCCAGCTCCTTTATTTTCTATAATACAGGAGGAAGCAGAGACGCTGCTCCAGCTCCTTTATTTTCAATAATACAGGAGGAAGCAGAGACGCTGCTCCAGCTCCTTTATTTTCTATAATACAGGAGGAAGCAGAGACGCTGCTCCAGCTCCTTTATATTCTATAACACTGGAGGAAGCAGTGACGATGCTCAAGCTCCTTTATTTTCTATAAAACAGGAGGAAGCAGAGACGCTGCTCCAGCTGCTTTAATTTCTATAATACAGGAGGAAGCAGTGACGCTGCTCCAGCTCCTTTATTTTCTATAATACAGGAGGAAGCAGAGACGGTGCTCCAGCTCCTTTATTTTCTATAATACAGGAGGAAGCAGTGACGCTGCTCCAGCTCCTTTATTTTCTATGATAAAGGAGGAAGCAGTGACGCTGCTCCAGCTCCTTTATTTTCTATTATACAGGAGGAAGCAGTGACGCTGCTCCAGCTCATTTATTTTCTATAATACCGGAGGAAGCAGTGACGCTGCTCCAGCTCCTTTATTTTCTATAATACAGGAGGATTCAGTGACGCTGCTCCAGCTCCTTTATTTTCTATAATCCAGGAGGAAGCAGTGACGCTGCTCCAGCTCCTTTATTTTCTATAATACAGGAGGATTCAGTGACGCTGCTCCAGCTCGTTTATTTTCTATAATGCAGTAGGAAGCAGTGACGCTGCTCCAGCTCCTTTATTTTCTATAATACAGGAGGAAGCAGTGACGCTGCTCCAGCTCCTTTATTTTCTATAATCCAGGAGGAAGCAGTGACGCTGCTCCAGCTCCTTTATTTTCTATAATACATGAAGAAGCAGTGACGCTGCTCCAGCTCCTTTATTTTCTATAATACAGGAGGAAGCAGTGACGCTGCTCCAGCTCCTTTATTTTCTATAATACAGGAGGAAGCAGTGACGCTGCTCCAGCTCCTTTATTTTCTATAATACAAGAGGAAGCAGAGACGCTGCTCCAGCTCCTTTATTTTCTATAATACAGAAGGAAGCAGTGACGATGCTCCAGCTCCTTTATTTTCTATAATACTGGAGGAAGCAGTTACGCTGCTCCAGCTCCTTTATTTTCTATAATACAGGAGAAAGCAGTGACGCTGCTCCAGCTCCTTTATTTTCTATAATACAGGAGGAAGCAGTGACACTGCTCCAGCTCCTTTATTTTCTATAATCCAGGAGGAAGCAGTGACGCTGCTCCAGCTCCTTTATTTTCTATAATACATGAAAAAGCAGTGACGCTGCTCCAGCTCCTTTATTTTCTATAATACAGGAGGAAGCAGTGACGCTGCTCCAGCTCCTTTATTTTCTATAATACAGGAGGAAGCAGTGACGCTGCTCCAGCTCCTTTATTTTCTATAATACAAGAGGAAGCAGAGACGCTGCTCCAGCTCCTTTATTTTCTATAATACAGAAGGAAGCAGTGACGATGCTCCAGCTCCTTTATTTTCTATAATACTGGAGGAAGCAGTTACGCTGCTCCAGCTCCTTTATTTTCTGTAATACAGGAGAAAGCAGTGACGCTGCTCCAGCTCCTTTATTTTCTATAATACAGGAGGAAGCAGTGACACTGCTCCAGCTCCTTTATTTTCTATAATACAGGAGGAAGCAGTGACACTGCTCTAGCTCCTTTATTTTCTATCATACAGGAGGAAGCAGTAACGCTGCTCCAGCTCCTTTATTTTCTATAATACAGGAGGTAGCAGTGACACTGCTCTAGCTCCTTTATTTTCTATAATACTGGAGGAAGCAGTGACACTGCTGCAGCTCCTTTATTTTCTGTAATACAGGAGGAAGCAATGACACTGCTCCAGCTCCTTTATTTTCTATAATACAGGAGGAAGCAGAGACGCTGCTCCAGCTCCTTTATTTTCTATAATACAGGAGGAAGCAGTGACGCTGCTCCAGCTCCTTTATTTTCGAAAATACAGGAGGAAGCAGTGACGCTGCTCCAGCTCCTTTGTTTTCTATAATACAGGAGGAAGCAGTGACGCTGCTCCAGCTCCTTTATTTTCTATAATACAGGAGGAAGCAGTGACGCTGCTCCAGCTCCTTTATTTTCTATAATACAGGAGGAAGCAGAGACGCTGCTCCAGCTCCTTTATTTTCTATAATACAGGAGGAAGCAGTGACGCTGCTCCAGCACCTTTATTTTCTATAATACAGGAGGAAGCAGAGACGCTGCTCCAGCTCCTTTATTTTCTACAATAAATTAGGAAGCAGAGTCACTGCTCCAGCTGCTTTAATTTCTATAATACAGGAGGAAGCAGTGACGCTGCTCCAGCTCCTTTATTTTCTATAATACAGGAGGAAGCAGAGACGCTGCTCCAGCTCCTTTATTTTCTATAATACAGGAGGAACCAGAGACGCTGCTCCAGCTGCTTTAATTTCTATAAAACAGGAGGAAGCAGTGACGCTGCTCCAGCTCCTTTATTTTCTATAATACAGGAGGAAGCAGAGACGCTGCTCCAGCTTCTTTATTTTCTATAATACAGGAGGAAGCGGAGACGCTGCTCCAGCTCCTTTATTTTCTATAATCCAGGAGGAAGCAGAGACCCTGCTCCAGCTCCTTTATTTTCTATAATACAGGAGGAAGCAGAGACGCTGCTCCAGCTCCTTTATTTTCTATAATACAGGAGGAAGCATAGACGCTGCTCCAGCTCGTTTATTTTCTATAATACAGGTGGAAACAGTGACGCTGCTCCAGCTCCTTTATTTTCTATAATACAGGAGGAAGCAGTGACGCTGCTCCAGCTCCTTTATTTTCTCTAACACTGGAGGAAGCAGTGACGCTGCTCCAGCTCCTTTATTTTCTATAATACAGGAGGAAGCAGTGACACTGCTCCAGCTCCTTTATTTTCTATAATACAGGAGGAAGCAGTGACGCTGCTCCAGCTCCTTTATTTTCTATAATACACGAGGAAGCAGAGACGCGGCTCCAGCTCCTTTATTTTCTATAATACAGGAGGAAGCAGTGACACTGCTCCAGCTCCTTTATTTTCTATAATACAGGAGGAAGCAGTGACGCTGCTCCAGCTCCTTTATTTTCTATAATACAGGAGGAAGCAGAGACGCTGCTCCAGCTCCTTTATTTTCTATAATACAGGAGGAAGCAGAGACGCTGCTCCAGCTCCTTTATTTTCAATAATACAGGAGGAAGCAGTGACGCTGCTCCAGCTCCTTTATTTTCTATAATACAGGAGGAAGCAGTGACGCTGCTCCAGCTCCTTTATTTTCTATAATACAGGAGGAAGCAGAGACGCTGCTCCAGCTCCATTATTTTCTACAATAAATTAGGAAGCAGAGTCACTGCTCCAGCTGCTTTAATTTCTATAATACAGGAGGAAGCAGTGACGCTGCTCCAGCTCCTTTATTTTGTATAATACAGGAGGAAGCAGAGACGCTGCTCCAGCAACTTTATTTTCTATAAAACAGGAGGAAGCAGAGACTCTGCTCCAGCTGCTTTAATTTCTATAATACAGGAGGAAGCAGTGACGCTGCTCCAGCTCCTTTATTTTCTATAATACAGGAGGAAGCAGAGACGCTGCTCCAGCTCCTTTATTTTCTATAATACAGGAGGAAGCAGTGACACTGCTCCAGCTCCTTTATTTTCTATAATACAGGAGGAAGCAGAGGCGCTGCTCCAGCTCCTTTATTTTCTATAATACAGGAGGAAGCAGTGACGCTGCTCCAGCTCCTGTATTTTCGAAAATACAGGAGGAAGCAGTGACGCTGCTCCAGCTCCTTTGTTTTCTAGAATACAGGAGGAAGCAATGACGCTGCTCCAGCTCCTTTATTTTCTATAATACAGGAGGAAGCAGTGACACTGCTCCAGCTCCTTTATTTTCTATAATACAGGAGGAAGCAGTGACACTGCTCCAGCTCCTTTATTTTCTATAATACAGGAGGAAGCAGAGACGCTGCTCCAGCTCCTTTATTTTCTATAATACAGGAGGAAGCAGTGACGCTGCTCCAGCACCTTTATTTTCTATAATACAGGAGGAAGCAGAGACGCTGCTCCAGCTCCTTTATTTTCTACAAGAAATTTGGAAGCAGAGACGCTGCACCAGCTGCTTTAATTTCTATAATACAGGAGGAAGCAGTGACGCTGCTCCAGCTCCTTTATTTTCTATAATACAGGAGGAAGCAGAGACGCTGCTCCAACACTTTATTTTCTATAATACAGGAGGAAGCAGAGACGCTGCTCCAGCTCCTTTATTTTCTATAATCCAGGAGGAAGCAGAGACCCTGCTCCAGCTCCTTTATTTTCTATAATACAGGAGGAAGCAGAGACGCTGCTCCAGCTCCTTTATTTTCTATAATACAGGAGGAAGCAGAGACGCTGCTCCAGCTCCTTTATTTTCTATAATACAGGTGGAAGCAGTGACGCTGCTCCAGCTCCTTTATTTTCTATAATACTGGAGGAAGCAGTGACGCTGCTCCAGCTCCTTTATTTTCTATAATACAGGAGGAAGAAGTGACGCTGCTCCAATTCCTTCATATTCTATAATACAGGAGGAAGCAGTGACGCTGCTCCAGCTCGTTTATTTTCTATAATACAGGAGGAAGCAGTGACGCTGTTCCAGCTCCTTTATTCTCTATAATACAGGAGGAAGCAGAGACGCTGCTCCAGCTCCTTTATTTTCTATAATACAGGAGGAAGCAGTGACGCTGCTCCAGCTCCTTTATTTTCTATAATACAGGAGGAAGCAGAGACGCTGCTCCAGCTCCTTTATTTTCTATAATACAGGAGGAAGCAGAGACGCTGCTCCAGCTCCTTTATTTTCAATAATACAGGAGGAAGCAGTGACGCTGCTCCAGCTCCTTTATTTTCAATAATACAGGAGGAAGCAGAGACGCTGCTCCAGCTCCTTTATTTTCAATAATACAGGAGGAAGCAGAGACGCTGCTCCAGCTCCTTTATTTTCTATAATACAGGAGGAAGCAGAGACGCTGCTCCAGCTCCTTTATTTTCTATAATCCAGGAGGAAGCAGAGACCCTGCTCCAGCTCCTTTATTTTCTATAATACAGGAGGAAGCAGAGACGCTGCTCCAGCTCCTTTGTTTTCTATAATACAGGAGCAAACAGTGACGCTGCTCCAGCTCCTTTATTTTCTATAATACAGGAGGAAGCAGAGACGCTGCTCCAGCTCCTTTATTTTCAATAATACAGGAGGAAGCAGAGACGCTGCTCCAGCTCCTTTATTTTTTAAAATACAGGAGGAAGCAGAGACGCTGCTCCAGCTCCTTTATTTTCTATAATACAGGGGGAAGCATTGACGCTGCTCCAGCTCCTTATTTTCTATAATACAGGAGGAAGCAGAGACGCTGCTCCAGCTCCTTTATTTTCTATAATCCAGGAGGAAGCAGAGACGCTGCTCCAGCTCCTTTATTTTCTATAATCCAGGAGGAAGCAGTGACGCTGCTCCAGCTCCTTTATTTTCTATAATACAGTAGGAAGCAACGACGCTGCTCCGGCTCCTTTATTTTCTATAATACAGGAGGAAGCAGAGACGCTGCTCCAGCTCCTTTATTTTCTATAATACAGGAGGAAGCAGTGACAATGCTCCAGCTCCTTTATTTTCTATAATACAGGAGGAAGCAGTGACGCTGCTCCAGCTCCTTTATTTTCTATAATACAGGAGGAAGCAGTGACGCTGCTCCAGCTCCTTTATATTCTATAATACATGAGGAAGCAGTGACGCTGCTCCAGCTCCTTTATTTTCTATAATACAGGAGGAAAGGGTGACGCTGCTCCAGCTCCTTTATTTTCTATAATACAGGAGGAAGCAGTGACACTGCTCCAGCTCCTTTGTTTTCTATAATACAGGAGGAAGCAGTGACGCTGCTCCAGCTCCTTTATTTTCTATAATACAGGAGGATGCAGTGACGCCGCTCCAGCTCCTTTATTTTCTATAATACTGGAGGAAGCAGTGACGCTGCTCCAGCTCCTTTATTTTCTATAATACAGTAGGAAGCAACGACGCTGCTCCGGCTCCTTTATTTTCTATAATACAGGAGGAAGCAGTGACGCCTCTCCAGCTCCTTTATTTTCTATAATACAGGAGGAAGCAGTGACACTGCTCCAGCTCCTTTATTTTCTATAATACCGGAGGAAGCAGTGACGCTGCTCCAGCTCCTTTATATTCTATAATACAATAGGAAGCAGTGACACTGCTCCAGCTCCTTTGTTTTCTATAATACAGGAGGAAGCAGTGACGCTGCTCCAGCTCCTTTATTTTCTATAATACAGGAGGATGCAGTGACGCCGCTCCAGCTCCTTTATTTTCTATAATACCGGAGGAAGCAGTGACGCTGCTCCAGGTCCTTTATTTTCTATAATACAGGAGGAAGCAGTGACGCTGCTCCAACTCCTTTATTTTCTATAATACAGGCGGATGCAGTGACGCCGCTCCAGCTCCTTTATTTTCTATAATACCGGAGGAAGCAGTGACGCTGCTCCAGCTCCTTTATTTTCTATAATAATGGAGGAAGCAGTGACGCTGCTCCAGCTCCTTTTTTTTATAATACAGGAGGAAGCAGTAACACTGCTCCAGCTCCTTTATTTTCTATAATACAGGAGGAAGCAGAGACGCTGCTCCAGCTCCTTTATTTTCTATAATCCAGGAGGAAGCAGTGACGCTGCTCCAGCTCCTTTATTTTCTATAATACAGGAGGAAGCAGTGACGCTGCTCCAGCTCCTTTATTTTCTATAATACAGGTGGAAGCAGTGACGCTGCTCCAGCTCCTTTATTTTCTATAATACAGGTGGAAGCAGAGACGCTGCTCCAGCTCCATATTTTCTATAATACAGGAGGAAGCAGTGACGCTGCTCCAGCTCCTTTATTTTCTATAATACAGGAGGAAGCAGAGACGCTGCTCCAGCTCCTTTATTTTCTATAATACAGGAGGAAGCAGTGACGCTGCTCCAGCTCCTTTATTTTCTATAATACAGGAAGAAGCAGTGACACTGCTCCAGCTCCTTTTTTTATAATACAGGAGGAAGCAGTGACACTGCTCCAGCTTCTTTATTTTCTATAATACAGGAGGAAGCAGAGACGCTGCTCCAGCTCCTTTATTTTCTATAATCCAGGAGGAAGCAGTGACGCTGCTCCAGCTCCTTTATTTTCTATAATACAGGAGGAAGCAGTGACGCTGCTCCAGCTCCTTTATTTTCTATAATACAGGTGGAAGCAGTGACGCTGCTCCAGCTCCTTTATTTTCTATAATACAGGAGGAAGCAGAGACGCTGCTCCAGCTGCTTTATTTTCCACAATACAGAAGGAAGCAGTGACGATGCTCCAGCTCCTTTTTTTTCTATAATACTGGAGGAAGCAGTGACGCTGCTCCAGCTCCTTCATTTTCTATAATACAGGAGAAAGCAGTGACGCTGCTCCAGCTCCTTTATTTTCTATAATACAGGAGGAAGCAGTGACACTGCTCCAGCTCCTTTATTTTCTATAATACAGGAGGAAGCAGTGACACTGCTCTAGCTCCTTTATTTTCTATAATACAGGAGGAAGCAAAGACGCTGCTCCAGCTCCTTTATTTTCTATAATACAGGAGGAAGCAGTGACGCTGCTCCAGCTCCTTTATTTTCTATAATACTGGAGGAAGCAGTGACACTGCTCCAGCTCCTTTTTTTTTATAATACAGGAGGAAGCAGTGACACTGCTCCAGCTCCTTTATTTTCTATAATACAGGAGGAAGCAGAGACGCTGCTCCAGCTCCTTTATTTTCTATAATACAGGAGGAAGCAGTGACGCTGCTCCAGCTCCATTATTTTCGAAAATACAGGAGGAAGCAGTGACGCTGCTCCAGCTCCTTTGTTTTCTATAATACAGGAGGAAGCAGTGACGCTGCTCCAGCTCCTTTATTTTCTATAATACAGGAGGAAGCAGTGACGCTGCTCCAGCTCCTTTATTTTCTGTAATACAGGAGGAAGCAGTGACACTGCTCCAGCTCCTTTATTTTCTATAATACAGGAGGAAGCAGTGACACTGCTCCAGCTCCTTTATTTTCGATAATACAGGAGGAAGCAGAGACGCTGCTCCAGCTCCTTTATTTTCTATAATACAGGAGGAAGCAGTGACGCTGCTCCAGCACCTTGATTTTCTATAATACAGGAGGAAGCAGAGACGCTGCTCCAGCTCCTTTATTTTCTACAATAAATTAGGAAGCAGAGTCACTGCTCCAGCTGCTTTAATTTCTATAATACAGGAGGAAGCAGTGACGCTGCTCCAGCTCCTTTATTTTCTATAATACAGGAGGAAGCAGTGACGCTGCTCCAGCTCCTTTATTTTCTATAATACAGGTGGAAGCAGTGACGCTGCTCCAGCTCCTTTATTTTCTATAATACAGGAGGAAGCGGAGACGCTGCTCCAGCTCCTTTATTTTCTATAATCCAGGAGGAAGCAGAGACGCTGCTCCAGCTCCTTTATTTTCTATAATACAGGAGGAAGCAGAGACGCTGCTCCAGCTCCTTTATTTTCTATAATACAGGTGGAAGCAGTGACGCTGCTCCAGCTCCTTTATTTTCTATAATACAGGAGGAAGCAGTGACGCTGCTCCAGCTCCTTTATTTTCTCTAATACTGGAGGAAGCAGTGACGCTGCTCCAGCTCCTTTATTTTCTATAAAACAGGAGGAAGCAGTGACGCTGCTCCAGCTCCTTTATATTCTATAATACAGGAGGAAGCAGTGACACTGCTCCAGCTCCTTTATTTTCTGTAATACAGGAGGAAGCAGTGACGCTGCTCCAGCTCCTTTATTTTCTATAATACACGAGGAAGCAGAGACGCTGCTCCAGCTCCTTTATTTTCTATAATACAGGAGGAAGCAGTGACACTGCTCCAGCTCTTTTATTTTCTATAATACAGGAGGAAGCAGTGACGCTGCTCCAGCTCCTTTATTTTCTATAATACAGGAGGAAGCAGAGACGCTGCTCCAGCTCCTTTATTTTCTATAATACAGAAGGAAGCAGAGACGCTGCTCCAGCTCCTTTATTTTCAATAATACAGGAGGAAGCAGAGACGCTGCTCCAGCTCCATTATTTTCTATAATACAGGAGGAAGCAGAGACGCTGCTCCAGCTCCTTTATTTTCAATAATACAGGAGGAAGCAGAGACGCTGCTCCAGCTCCTTTATTTTCTATAATACAGGAGGAAGCAGAGACGCTGCTCCAGCTCCTTTATTTTCTATAAAACAGGAGGAAGCAGAGACGCTGCTCCAGCTGCTTTAATTTCTATAATACAGGAGGAAGCAGTGACGCTGCTCCAGCTCCTTTATTTTCTATAATACAGGAGGAAGCAGTGACGCTGCTCCAGCTCCTTTATTTTCGAAAATACAGGAGGAAGCAGTGACGCTGCTCCAGCTCCCTTGTTTTCTAGAATACAGGAGGAAGCAGTGACGCTGCTCCAGCTCCTTTATTTTCTATAATACAGGAGGAAGCAGTGACGCTGCTCCAGCTCCTTTATTTTCTATAATACACGAGGAAGCAGTGACACTGCTCCAGATCCTTTATTTTCTATAATACAGGAGGAAGCAGTGACACTGCTCCAGCTCCTTTATTTTCTATAATACAGGAGGAAGCAGAGACGCTGCTCCAGCTCCTTTATTTTCTATAATACAGGAGGAAGAGGGTGACGCTGCTCCAGCACCTTTATTTTCTATAATACAGGAGAAAGCAGAGACGCTGCTCCAGCTCCTTTATTTTCTACAATAAATTAGGAAGCAGAGTCACTGCTCCAGCTGCTTTAATTTCTATAATACAGGAGGAAGCAGTGACGCTGCTCCAGCTCCTTTATTTTCTATAATACAGGAGGAAGCAGAGACGCTGCTCCAGCTCCTTTATTTTCTATAAAACAGGAGGAAGCAGAAACGCTGCTCCAGCTGCTTTAATTTCGATAATACAGGAGGAAGCAGTGACGCTGCTCCAGCTCCTTTATTTTCTATAATACAGGAGGAAGCAGAGACGCTGCTCCAACTCCTTTATTTTCTATAATACAGGAGGAAGCAGAGACGCTGCTCCAGCTCCTTTATTTTCTATAATCCAGGAGGAAGCAGAGACCCTGCTCCAGCTCCTTTATTTTCTATAATACAGGAGGAAGCAGAGACGCTGCTCCAGCTCCTTTATTTTCTATAATACAGGAGGAAGCAGAGACGCTGCTCCAGCTCCTTTATTTTCTATAATACAGGTGGAAGCAGTGACGCTGCTCCAGCTCCTTTATTTTCTATAATACTGGAGGAAGCAGTGACGCTGCTCTAGCTCCTTTATTTTCTATAATACAGGAGGAAGCAGTGACGCTGCTCCAGCTCCTTCATATTCCATAATACAGGAGGAAGCAGTGACGCTGCTCCAGCTCCTTTATTTTCTATAATACAGGAGGAAGCAGTGACGCTGCTCCAGCTCCTTTATTCTCTATAATACAGGAGGAAGCAGAGACGCTGCTCCAGATCCTTTATTTTCTATAATACAGGAGGAAGCAGTGACGGTGCTCCAGCTCCTTTATTTTCTATAATACAGGAGGAAGCAGTGACGCTGCTCCAGCTCCTTTATTTTCTATAATACAGGAGGAAGCAGAGACGCTGCTCCAGCTCCTTTATTTTCTATAATACAGGAGGAAGCAGAGACGCTGCTCCAGCTCCTTTATTTTCAATAATACAGGAGAAAGCAGTGACGCTGCTCCAGCTCCTTTATTTTCTACAATACAGGAGGAAGCAGAGACGCTGCTCCAGCTCCTTTATTTTCAATAATACAGGAGGAAGCAGAGACGCTGCTCCAGCTCCTTTATTTTCAATAATACAGGAGGAAGCAGAGACGCTGCTCCAGCTGCTTTAATTTATATAATACAGCAGGAAGCAGTGACGCTGCTCCAGCTCCTTTATTTTCTATAATACAGGAGGAAGCAGAGACGCTGCTCCAGCTCCTTTATTTTCTACAATAAATTAGGAAGCAGAGTCACTGCTCCAGCTGCTTTAATTTCTATAATACAGGAGGAATCAGTGACGCTGCTCCAGCTCCTTTATTTTCTATAATACAGGAGGAAGCAGAGACGCTGCTCCTGCTCCTTTATTTTCTATAAAACAGGAGGAAGCAGAAACGCTGCTCCAGCTGCTTTAATTTCGATAATACAGGAGGAAGCAGTGACGCTGCTCCAGCTCCTTTATTTTCTATAATACAGGAGGAAGCAGAGACGCTGCTCCAACTCCTTTATTTTCTATAATACAGGAGGAAGCAGAGACGCTGCTCAAGCTCCTTTATTTTCTATAATCCAGGAGGAAGCAGAGACCCTGCTCCAGCTCCTTTATTTTCTATAATACAGGAGGAAGCAGAGACGCTGCTCCAGCTCCTTTATTTTCTATAATGCAGGAGGAAGCAGAGACGCTGCTCCAGCTCCTTTATTTTCTATAATACAGGTGGAAGCAGTGACGCTGCTCCAGCTCCTTTATTTTCTATAGTACTGGAGGAAGCAGTGACGCTGCTCTCGCTCCTTTATTTTCTATAATACAGGAGGAAGCAGTGACGCTGCTCCAGCTCCTTCATATTCCATAATACAGGAGGAAGCAGTGACGCTGCTCCAGCTCCTTTATTTTCTATAATACATGAGGAAGCAGTGACGCTGCTCCAGCTCCTTTATTCTCTATAATACAGGAGGAAGCAGAGACGCTGCTCCAGCTCCTTTATTTTCTATAATACAGGAGGAAGCAGTGACGGTGCTCCAGCTCCTTTATTTTCTATAATACAGGAGGAAGCAGTGACGCTGCTCCAGCTCCTTTATTTTCTATAATACAGGAGGAAGCAGAGACGCTGCTCCAGCTCCTTTATTTTCTATAATACAGGAGGAAGCAGAGACGCTGCTCCAGCTCCTTTATTTTCAATAATACAGGAGAAAGCAGTGACGCTGCTCCAGCTCCTTTATTTTCTATAATACAGGAGGAAGCAGAGACGCTGCTCCAGCTCCTTTATTTTCAATAATACAGGAGGAAGCAGAGACGCTGCTCCAGCTCCTTTATTTTCAATAATACAGGAGGAAGCAGTGACGCTGCTCCAGCTCCTTTATTTTCTATAATACAGGAGGAAGCAGAGACGCTGCTCCAGCTCCTTTATTTTCTACAATAAATTAGGAAGCAGAGTCACTGCTCCAGCTGCTTTAATTTCTATAATACAGGAGGAAGCAGTGACGCTGCTCCAGCTCCTTTATTTTCTATAATACAGGAGGAAGCAGAGACGCTGCTCCAGCTCCTTTATTTTCTATAAAACAGGAGGAAGCAGAGACGCTGCTCCAGCTGCTTTAATTTCTATAATACAGGAGGAAGCAGTGACGCTGCTCCAGCTCCTTTATTTTCTATAATACAGGAGGAAACAGTGACGCTGCTCCAGCTCCTTTATTTTCTATAATACAGGAGGAAGCAGAGACGCTGCTCCAACTCCTTTATTTTCTATAATACAGGAGGAAGCGTTGACGCTGCTCCAGCTCCTTTATTTTCTATAATACAGGAGGAAGCAGTGACGCTGCTCCAGCTCCTTTCTTTTCTATAATACAGGAGGAAGCAGAGACGCTGCTCCAGCTCCTTTATTTTCTATAATACAGAAGGAAGCAGTGACGCTGCTCCAGCTCCTTTATTTTCTATAATACAGGAGGAAACAGTGACGCTGCTCCAGCTCCTTTATTTTCTATAATACAGGAGGAAGCAGTGACGCTGCTCCAGCTCCTTTATTTTCTATAATACAGGAGGAAGCAGTGACGCTGCTCCAGCTCCTTTAGTTTCTATAATACAGGAGGAAGCAGTGACGCTGCTCCAGCTGCTTTATTTTCTATAATACAGGAGGAAGCAGTGACGCTGCTCCAGCTCCTTTATTTTCTATAATACAGAAGGAAGCAGTGACGCTGCTCCAGCTCATTTAGATTCTATAATACAGGAGGAAGCAGAAACAATGCTCCAGCTCCTTTATTTTCTATAATACATGAGGAAGCAGTGACGCTGCTCCAACTCCTTTATTTTCTATAATACAGGAGGAAGCAGTGACGCTGCTCCAGCTCCTTTAATTTCTATAATTCAGGAGGAAGCAGAGACGCTGCACCAGCTCCTTTATTTTCTATAATACAGGAGGAAGCAGAGACGCTGCTCCAGCTCCTTTATTTTCTATAATACAGGCGGAAGCAGAGACGCTGCTCCAGCTCCTTTATTTTCTATAATACAGGAGGAAGCAGAGACGCTGCTCCAGCTCCTTTATTTTCTATAATACAGGAGGAAGCAGAGACGCTGCTCCAGCTCCTTTATTTTCTATAAGATAGGAGGAAGCAGAGACGCTGCTACAGCTCCTTTATTTTCTATAATACAGGAGGAAGCAGAGACGCTGCTCCAGCTCCTTTATTTTCGAAAATACAGGAGGAAGCAGTGACGCTGCTCCAGCTCCTTTATTTTCGAAAATACAGGAGGAAGCAGTGACGCTGCTCCAGCTCCGTTATTTTCTATAATTCAGTAGGAAGCAGTGACGCTGCTCCAGCTCCTTTATTTTCTATAATACAGGAGGAAGCAGAGACGCTGCTCCAGCTCCTTTATTTTCTATAATCCAGGAGGAAGCAGTGACGCTGCTCCAGCTGCTTTATTTTCTATAATACAGGAGGAAGCAGTGACGATGCTCCAGCTCCTTTATTTTCTATAATACAGGAGGAAGCAGTGACGCTGCTCCAGCTCCTTTAGTTTCTATAATACAGGAGGAAGCATTGACGCTGCTCCAGCTCCTTTATTTTCTATAATACAGGAGGAAGCAGAGACGCTGCTCCAGCTCCTTTATTTTCTATAATACAGGAGGAAGCAGCGACGCTGCTCCAGCTCCTTTATTTTCTATAATACAGGAGGAAGCAGTGACGCTGCTCCAGCTCCTGTAGTTTCTATAATACAGGAGGAAGCATTGACACTGCTCCAGCTCCTTTATTTTCTATAATACAGGAGGAAGCAGAGACGCTGCTCCAGCTCCTTTATTTTCTATAATCCAGGAGGAAGCAGTGACACTGCTCCAGCTCCTTTATTTTCTATAATACAGGAGGAAGCAGTGACGCTGCTCCAGCTCCTTTAATTTTTATAATACAGGAGGAAGCAGAGACGCTGCTCCAGCTCCTTTATTTTCTATAATACCGGAGGAAGCAGTGACGCTGCTCCAGCTCCTTTATTTTCTATAATACAGGAGGAAGCAGAGACGCTGCTCCAGCTCCTTTATTTTCTATAATACAGAAGGAAGCAGTGACGATGCTCCAGCTCCTTTATTTTCTATACTACAGGAGGAAGCAGAGACGCTGCTCCAACTCCTTTATTTTCTATAATACAGAAGGAAGCAGTGACGATGCTCCAGCTCCTTTATTTTCTATAATACTGGAGGAAGCAGTGACGCTGCTCCAACTCCTTTATTTTCTGTAATACAGGAGGATGCAGTGACGCTGCTCCAGCTCCTTTATTTTCTATAATACACGAGGAAGCAGAGACGCTGCTCCAGCTCCTTTATTTTCAATAATACAGGAGGAAGCAGAGACGCTGCTCCAGCTCCTTTATTTTCTATAATACTGGAGGAAGCAGTGACGATGCTCAAGCTCCTTTATTTTCTGTAAAACAGGACGAAGCAGAGACGCTGCTCCAGCTGCTTTAATTTCTATAATACACGAGGAAGCAGTGACGCTGCTCCAACTCCTTTATTTTCTATAATACAGGAGGAAGCAGAGACGCTGCTCCAGTTCCTTTATTTTCTATAATACTGGAGGAAGCAGTGACGCTGCTCCATCTCCTTTATTTCCTATAATTCAGGAGGAAGCAGTGACGCTGCTCCAGCTCCTTTAATTTCTATAATACAGGAGGAAGCAGAGACGCTGCTCCAGCTACTTTATTTTCTATAATACAGGAGGAAGCAGAGACGATGCTCCTGCTCCTTTATTTTCTATAATACAGGAGGAAGCAGAGACGCTGCTCCAGCTCCTTTATTTTCTATAATACAGGAGGAAGCAGAGACGCTGCTCCAGCTCCTTTATTTTCTATAATACAGGAGGAAGCAGAGACGCTGCTCCAGCTCCTTTATTTTCTATAATACAGGAGGAAGCAGAGACGCTGCTCCAGCTCCTTTATTTTCTATAATCCAGGAGGAAGCAGTGACGCTGCTCCAGCTGCTTTATTTTCTATAATACAGGATGAAGCAGAGACGCTGCTCCAGCTCCTTTATTTTCTATAATACAGGAGGAAGCAGTGACGATGCTCCAGCTCCTTTATTTTCTATAATACAGGAGGAAACAGTGACGCTGCTCCAGCTCCTTTATTTTCTATAATACAGGAGGAAGCAGTGACGCTGCTCCAGCTCCTTTATTTTCTACAATACAGGAGGAAGCAGTGACGCTGCTCCAGCTCCTTTATTTTCTATAATACAGGAGGAAGCAGAGACGCTGCTCCAGCTCCTTTATTTTCTATAATCCAGGAGGAAGCAGTGACGCTGCTCCAGCTGCTTTATTTTCTATAATACAGGAGGAAGCAGTGACGCTGCTCCAGCTCCTTTATTTTCTATAATACTGGAGGAAGCAGAGACGCTGCTCCAGCTCCTTTATTTTCTATAATACAGGAGGAAGCAGTGACGCTGCTCCAGCTCCTTTAGTTTCTATAATACAGGAGGAAGCAGAGACGCTGCTCCAGCTCCTTTATTTTCTATAATCCAGGAGGAAGCAGTGACACTGCTCCAGCTCCTTTATTTTCTATAATACAGGAGGAAGCAGAGACGCTGCTCCAGCTCCTTTATTTTCTAAAATACAGGAGGAAGCAGAGACGCTGCTCCAGCTCCTTTATTTTCTATAATACAGGAGGAAACAGTGACGCTGCTCCAGCTCCTTTATTTTCTATAATACAGGAGGAAGCAGTGACGCTGATCCAGCACCTTTATTTTCCATAATACAGGAGGAAGCAGAGACGCTGCTCCAGCTCCTTTATTTTCAATAATACAGGAGGAAGCAGAGACGCTGCTCCAGCTCCTTTATTTTCTATAATACAGGATGAAGCAGAGACGCTGCTCCAGCTCCTTTATTTTCTATAATACAGGAGGAAGCAGGGACGCTGCTCCAACTCCTTTATTTTCTATAATACAGGAGGAAGCAGAGACGCTGCTCCAGTTCCTTTATTTTCTATAATACTGGAGGAAGCAGTGACGCTGCTCCATCTCCTTTATTTTCTATAATTCAGGAGGAAGCAGTGACGCTGCTCCAGCTCCTTTAATTTCTATAATACAGGAGGAAGCAGAGACGCTGCTCCAGCTCCTTTATTTTCTATAATACAGGAGGAAGCAGAGACGCTGCTCCTGCTCCTTTATTTTCTATAATACAGGAGGAAGCAGAGACGCTGCTCCAGCTCCTTTATTTTCTATAATACAGGAGGAAGCAGAGACGCTGCTCCAGCTCCTTTATTTTCTATAATACAGGAGGAAGCAGAGACGCTTCCCCAGCTCCTTTATTTTCTATAATACAGGAGGAAGCAGAGACGCTGCTCCAGCTCCTTTATTTTCTATAATCCAGGAGGAAGCAGTGACGCTGCTCCAGCTGCTTTATTTTCTATAATACAGGATGAAGCAGAGACGCTGCTCCAGCTCCTTTATTTTCTATAATACAGGAGGAAGCAGTGACGATGCTCCAGCTCCTTTATTTTCTATAATACAGGAGGAAACAGTGACGCTGCTCCAGCTCCTTTATTTTCTATAATACAGGAGGAAGCAGTGACGCTGCTCCAGCTCCTTTATTTTCTACAATACAGGAGGAAGCAGTGACGCTGCTCCAGCTCCTTTATTTTCTATAATACAGGAGGAAGCAGAGACGCTGCTCCAGCTCCTTTATTTTCTATAATCCAGGAGGAAGCAGTGACGCTGCTCCAGCTGCTTTATTTACTATAATACAGGAGGAAGCAGTGACGCTGCTCCAGCTCCTTTATTTTCTATAATACAGGAGGAAGCAGAGACGCTGCTCCAGCTCCTTTATTTTCTATAATACAGGAGGAAGCAGTGACGCTGCTCCAGCTCCTTTAGTTTCTATAATACAGGAGGAAGCAGAGACGCTGCTCCAGCTCCTTTATTTTCTATAATCCAGGAGGAAGCAGTGACACTGCTCCAGCTCCTTTATTTTCTATAATACAGGAGGAAGCAGAGACGCTGCTCCAGCTCCTTTATTTTCTAAAATACAGGAGGAAGCAGAGACGCTGCTCCAGCTCCTTTATTTTCTATAATACAGGAGGAAACAGTGACGCTGCTCCAGCTCCTTTATTTTCTATAATACAGGAGGAAGCAGTGACGCTGCTCCAGCACCTTTATTTTCCATAATACAGGAGGAAGCAGAGACGCTGCTCCAGCTCCTTTATTTTCAATAATACAGGAGGAAGCAGAGACGCTGCTCCAGCTCCTTTATTTTCTATAATACAGGATGAAGCAGAGACGCTGCTCCAGCTCCTTTATTTTCTATAATACAGGAGGAAGCAGGGACGCTGCTCCAGCTCCTTTATTTTCTATAATACAGGATGAAGCAGAGACGCTGCTCCAGCTCCTTTATTTTCTATAATACAGGAGGAAGCAGTGACGATGCTCCAGCTCCTTTATTTTCTATAATACAGGAGGAAACAGTGACGCTGCTCCAGCTCCTTTACTTTCTATAATACAGGAGGAAGCAGTGACGCTGCTCCAGCACCTTTATTTTCTATAATACAGGAGGAAGCAGTGACGCTGCTCCAGCTCCTTTATTTTCTATAATACAGGAGGAAGCAGTGACGCTGCTCCAGCTCCTTTATTTTCTATAATACAGGAGGAAGCAGTGACGCCGCTCCAGCTCCTTTATTTTCTATAATACAGGAAGAAGCAGTGACGCCGCTCCTGCTCCGTTATTTTCTATAATACAGGAGGAAGCAGTGACGCCGCTCCAGCACCTTTATTTTCTATAGTACAGGAGGAAGCAGTGACGCCGCTCCAGCTCCTTTATTTTCTATAAACCCGGAGGAAGCAGTGACGCTGCTCCAGCTCCTTTATTTTCTATAATACTGGAGGAAGCAGTGACGCTGCTCCAGCTCCTTTATTTTCTATAATACAGGAGGAAGCAGTGACGCTGCTCCAGCTCCTTTATTTTCTTTAATACCGGAGGAAGCAGTGACGCTGCTCCAGCTCCTTTATTTTCTATAATACCGGAGGAAGCAGTGACGCTGCTCCAGCTCCTTTATTTTCTATAATACAGGAGGAAGCAGAGACGCTGCTCCAGCTCCTTTATTTTCTATAATACAGGAGGAAGCGGTGACGCTGCTCCAGCTCCTTTATTTTCTATAATACAGGAGGAAGCAGTGACACTGCTCCAGCTCCTTTATTTTCCATAATACAGGAGGAAGCGGTGACGCTGCTCCAGCTCCTTTATTTTCTATAATGCAGGAGGAAGCAGTGACGCTGCTCCAGTTCCATTATTTTCTATAATACAGGAGGAAGCAGTGACGCTGCTCCAGCTCCTTTATTTTCTATAATACAGGAGGAAGCGGTGACGCTGCTCCAACTCCTTTATTTTCTATAATACAGGAGGAAGCGGTGACGCTGCTCCAACTCCTTTATTTTCTATAATACAGGAGGAAGCGTTGACGCTACTCTGGCTCCTTTATTTTCTATAATACAGGAGGAAGCAGTGACGCTGCTCCAGCTCCTTTATTTTCTATAATACAGGAGGAAGCAGAGACGCTGCTCCAGCTCCTTTATTTTCTATAATACAGAAGGAAGCAGTGACGCTGCTCCAGCTCCTTTATTTTCTATAATACAGGAGGAAGCAGTGACGCTGCTCCAGCTCCTTTATTTTCGATAATACAGGAGGAAGCAGTGACACTGCTCCAGCTCCTTTAGTTTCTATAATACAGGAGGAAGCAGTGACGCTGCTCCAGCTCCTTTAGTTTCTATAATACAGGAGGAAGCAGTGACGCTGCTCCAGCTCCTTTATTTTCGATAATACAGGAGGAAGCAGTGACGCTGCTCCAGCTCCTTTATTTTCTATAATACAGAAGGAAGCAGTGACGCTGCTCCAGCTCCTTTATTTTCTATAATACAGGAGGAAGCAGAAACACTGCCCCAGCTCCTTTATTTTCTATAATACAAGAGGAAGCAGTGACGCTGCTCCAACTCCTTTATTTTCGAAAATACAGGAGGAAGCAGTGACGCAGCTCCAGCTCCTTTATTTTCTATAATACAGGAGGAAGCAGAGACGCTGCTCCAGCTCCTTTATTTTCTATAATACAGGAGGAAGCAGAGACGCTGCTCCAGCTCCTTTATTTTCTATAATACAGGAGGAAGCAGAGACGCTGCTCCAGCTCCTTTATTTTCTATAATACAGGAGGAACCAGAGACGCTGCTCCAGCTCCTTTATTTTCTATAATACAGGAGGAAGCAGAGACGCTGCTCCAGCTCCTTAATTTTCTATAATATAGGAGGAAGCAGAGACGCTGCTCCAGCTCCTTTATTTTCTATAATACAGGAGGAAGCATAGACGCTGCTCCAGCTCCTTTATTTTCTATAATACAGGGGAAAGCTGAGACGGTGCGCCAGCTCCTTTATTTTCTATAATACAGGAGGAAGCAGTGACGCTGCTCCAGCTCGTTTATTTTCTATAATACAGGAGGAAGCAGTGACGCTGCTCCAGCTCCTTTATTTTCTATAATACAGGAGGAAGCAGAGACGCGGCTCCAGCTCCTTTATTTTCTATAATCCAGGAGGAAGCAGTGACGCTGCTCCAGCTGCTTTATTTTCTATAATACATGAGGAAGCAGTGACGCTGCTCCAGCTCCTTTATTTTCTATAATACAGGAGGAAGCAGAGACGCTGCTCCAGCTCCTTTAGTTTCTATAATACAGGAGGAAGCAGTGACGCTGCTCCAGCTCCTTTATTTTCTATAATACAGGAGGAAGCAGAGACGCTGATCCAGCTCCTTTATTTTCTATCATCCAGGAGGAAGCAGTGACGCTGCTCCAGCTCCTTTATTTTCTATAATACAGGAGGAAGCAGTGACGCTGCTCCAGCTCCTTTATTTTCTATAATACAGGAGGAAGCAGAGACGCTGCTCCAGCTCCTTTATTTTCTATAATACAGGAGGAAGCAGAGACGCTGCTCCAGCTCCTTTATTTTCTATAATACAGGAGGAAGCGGTGACGCTGCTCCAGCTCCTTTATTTTCTATAATACCGGAGGAAGCAGTGACGCTGCTCCAGCTCCTTTATTTTCTATAATACCGGAGGAAGCAGTGACGCTGCTCCAGCTCCTTTATTTTCTATAATACAGGAGGAAGCAGAGACGCTGCTCCAGCTCCTTTATTTTCTATAATACAGGAGGAAGCAGTGACGCTGCTCCAGCTCCTTTATTTTATATAATACAGGAGGAAGCAATGACGCTGCTCCAGCTCCTTTATTTTCTATAATACAGTAGGAAGCAGTGACGCTGCTCCAGCTCCTTTATTTTCTATAATACAGGAGGAAGCAGAGACGCTGCTCCAGCTCCTTTATTTTCTATAATCCAGGAGGAAGCAGTGACGCTGCTCCAGCTGCTTTATTTTCTATAATACAGGAGGAAGCAGTGACGCTGCTCCAGCTCCTTTATTTTCTATAATACAGGAGGAAAAAGAGACGCTGCTCCAGCTCCTTTATTTTCTATAATACAGGAGGAAGCAGTGACGCTGCTCCAGCTCCTTTAGTTTCTATAATACAGGAGGAAGCATTGACACTGCTCCAGCTCCTTTATTTTCTAGAATACAGGAGGAAGCAGAGACGCTGCTCCAGCTCCTTTATTTTCTATAATCCAGGAGGAAGCAGTGACACTGCTCCAGCTCCTTTATTTTCTATAATACAGGAGGAAGCAGTGACGCTGCTCCAGCTCCTTTAATTTCTATAATACAGGAGGAAGCAGAGACGCTGCTCCAGCTCCTTTATTTTCTATAATACCGGTGGAAGCAGTGACGCTGCTCCAGCTCCTTTATTTTCAATAATACCGGAGGAAGCAGAGACGCTGCTCCAGCTCCTTTATTTTCAATAGTACAGGAGGAAGCAGAGACGCTGCTCCAGCTCCTTTATTTTCTATAATACTGGAGGAAGCAGTGACGATGCTCAAGCTCCTTTATTTTCTATAAAACAGGACGAAGCAGAGACGCTGCTCCAGCTGCTTTAATTTCTATAATACACGAGGCAGCAGTGACGCTGCTCCAACTCCTTTATTTTCTATAATACAGGAGGAAGCAGAGACGCTGCTCCAGTTCCTTTATTTTCTATAATACTGGAGGAAGCAGTGACGCTGCTCCATCTCCTTTATTTTCTATAATACAGGAGGATGCAGAGACGCTGCTCCAGTTCCTTTATTTTCTATAATACAGAAGGAAGCAGTGACGCTGCTCCAGCTCCTTTATTTTCTATAATACAGGAGGAAGCAGTGACGCTGCTCCAGCTCCTTTAGTTTCTATAATACAGGAGGAAGCAGTGACGCTGCTCCAGCTCCTTTATTTTCTATAATACAGGAGGAAGCAGTGACGCTGCTCCAGCTCCTTTATTTTCTATAATACAGGAGGAAGCAGTGACGCTGCTCCAGCTCCTTTAGTTTCTATAATACAGGAGGAAGCAGTGACGCTGCTCCAGCTCCTTTATTTTCTATAATACAGGAGGAAGCAGAAACACTGCTCCAGCTCCTTTATTTTCTATAATACAGGAGGAAGCAGTGACGCTGCTCCAACTCCTTTATTTTCAATAATACAGGAGGAAGCAGTGACGCTGCTCCAGCTCCTTTAATTTCTATAATTCAGGAGGAAGCAGAGACGCTGCTCCAGCTCCTTTATTTTCTATAATACAGGAGGAAGCAGTGACGCTGCTCCAGCTCCTTTATTTTCTATAATACAGGCGGAAGCAGAGACGCTGCTCCAGCTCCTTTATTTTCTATAATACAGGAGGAAGCAGTGACGCTGCTCCAGCTCCTTTATTTTCTATAATACAGGAGGAAGCAGAGACGCTGCTCCAGCTCCTTTATTTTCTATAATATAGGAGGAAGCAGAGACGCTGCTACAGCTCCTTTATTTTCTATAATACAGGAGGAAGCAGAGACGCTGCTCCAGCTCCTTTATTTTCGAAAATACAGGAGGAAGCAGTGACGCTGCTCCAGCTCCTTTATTTTCGAAAATACAGGAGGAAGCAGTGACGCTGCTCCAGCTCCTTTATTTTCTATAATTCAGTAGGAAGCAGTGACGCTGCTCCAGCTCCTTTATTTTCTATAATACAGGAGGAAGCAGAGACGCTGCTCCAGCTCCTTTATTTTCTATAATCCAGGAGGAAGCAGTGACGCTGCTCCAGCTGCTTTATTTTCTATAATACAGGAGGAAGCAGTGACGATGCTCCAGATCCTTTATTTTCTATAATACAGGAGGAAGCAGTGACGCTGCTCCAGCTCCTTTAGTTTCTATAATACAGGAGGAAGCATTGACGCTGCTCCAGCTCCTTTATTTTCTATAATACAGGAGGAAGCAGAGACGCTGCTCCAGCTCCTTTATTTTCTATAATACAGGAGGAAGCAGCGACGCTGCTCCAGCTCCTTTATTTTCTATAATACAGGAGGAAGCAGTGACGCTGCTCCAGCTCCTTTAGTTTCTATAATACAGGAGGAAGCATTGACACTGCTCCAGCTCCTTTATTTTCTATAATACAGGAGGAAGCAGAGACGCTGCTCCAGCTCCTTTATTTTCTGTAATCCAGGAGAAAGCAGTGACACTGCTCCAGCTCCTTTATTTTCTATAATACAGGAGGAAGCAGTGACGCTGCTCCAGCTCCTTTAATTTTTATAATACAGGAGGAAGCAGAGACGCTGCTCCAGCTCCTTTATTTTCTATAATACCGGAGGAAGCAGTGACGCTGCTCCAGCTCCTTTATTTTCTATAATACAGGAGGAAGCAGAGACGCTGCTCCAGCTCCTTTATTTTCTATAATACAGAAGGAAGCAGTGACGATGCTCCAGCTCCTTTATTTTCTATACTACAGGAGGAAGCAGATACGCTGCTCCAACTCCTTTATTTTCTATAATACAGAAGGAAGCAGTGACGATGCTCCAGCTCCTTTATTTTCTATAATACTGGAGGAAGCAGTGACGCTGCTCCAACTCCTTTATTTTCTATAATACAGGAGGATGCAGTGACGCTGCTCCAGCTCCTTTATTTTCTATAATACAGGAGGAAGCAGAGACGCTGCTCCAGCTCCTTTATTTTCTATAATACTGGAGGAAGCAGTGACGCTGCTCCATCTCCTTTATTTTCTATAATTCAGGAGGGAGCAGTGACGCTGCTCCAGCTCCTTTAATTTCTATAATACAGGAGGAAGCAGTGACGCTGCTCCAGCTCCTTTATTTTCTATAATACAGGAGGAAGCAGAGACGCTGCTCCAGCTCCTTTATTTTCTATAATACAGGAGGAAGCAGAGACGCTGCTCCAGCTCCTTTATTTTCTATAATACTGGAGGAAGCAGTGACGCTGCTCCATCTCCTTTATTTTCTATAATTCAGGAGGGAGCAGTGACGCTGCTCCAGCTCCTTTAATTTCTATAATACCGGAGGAAGCAGTGACGCTGCTCCAGCTCCTTTATTTTCTATAATACAGGAGGAAGCAGAGACGCTGCTCCAGCTCCTTTATTTTCTATAATACAGGAGGAAGCAGAGACGCTGCTCCAGCTCCTTTATTTTCTATAATACAGGAGGAAGCAGAGACGCTGCTCCAGCTCCTTTATTTTCTATAATACAGGAGGAAGCAGAGACGCTGCTCCAGCTCCTTTATTTTCTATAATCCAGGAGGAAGCAGTGACGCTGCTCCAGCTGCTTTATTTTCTATAATACAGGATGAAGCAGAGACGCTGCTCCAGCTCCTTTATTTTCTATAATACAGGAGGAAGCAGTGACGATGCTCCAGCTCCTTTATTTTCTATAATACAGGAGGAAACAGTGACGCTGCTCCAGCTCCTTTATTTTCTATAATACAGGAGGAAGCAGTGACGCTGCTCCAGCTCCTTTATTTTCAACAATACAGGAGGAAGCAGTGACGCTGCTCCAGCTCCTTTATTTTCTATAATACAGGAGGAAGCAGAGACGCTGCTCCAGCTCCTTTATTTTCTATAATCCAGGAGGAAGCAGTGACGCTGCTCCAGCTGCTTTATTTTCTATAATAGAGGAGGAAGCAGTGACGCTGCTCCAGCTCCTTTATTTTCTATAATACAGGAGGAAGCAGAGACGCTGCTCCAGCTCCTTTATTTTCTATAATACAGGAGGAAGCAGTGACGCTGCTCCAGCTCCTTTAGTTTCTATAATACAGGAGGAAGCAGAGACGCTGCTCCAGCTCCTTTATTTTCTAAAATACAGGAGGAAGCAGAGACGCTGCTCCAGCTCCTTTATTTTCTATAATACAGGAGGAAACAGTGACGCTGCTCCAGCTCCTTTATTTTCTATAATACAGGAGGAAACAGTGACGCTGCTCCAGCTCCTTTATTTTCTATAATACAGGAGGAAGCAGAGACGCTGCTCCAGCTCCTTTATTTTCTATAATACATGAGGAAGCAGAGACGCTGCTCCAGCTCCTTTATTTTCTATAATCCAGGAGGAAGCAGTGACGCTGCTCCAGCTGCTTTATTTTCTATAATACAGGAGGAAGCAGAGACGCTGCTCCAGCTCCTTTATTTTCTATAATACAGGAGGAAGCGGTGACGCTGCACCAGCTCCTTTATTTTCTATAATACAGGAGGAAGCAGTGACACTGCTCCAGCTCCTTTATTTTCCATAATACAGGAGGAAGCGGTGACGCTGCTCCAGCTCCTTTATTTTCTATAATACAGGAGGAAGCAGTGACGCTGCTCCAGTTCCTTTATTTTCTATAATACAGGAGGAAGCAGTGACGCTGCTCCAGCTCCTTTCTTTTCTATAATACTGGAGGGAGCAGAGACGCTGCTCCACCTCCTTTATTTTCTATAATACAGGAGGAAGCAGTGACGCTGCTCCAGCTCCTTTATTTTCAATAATACAGGAGGAAGCAGAGACGCTGCTCCAGCTCCTTTCTTTTCTATAATACAGGAGGAAGCAGAGACGCTGCTCTAGCTCCTTTATTTTCCATAATACAGGAGGAAGCGGTGACGCTGCTCCAGCTCCTTTATTTTCTATAATACAGGAGGAAACAGTGACGCTGCTCCAGCTCCTTTCTTTTCTATAATACAGGAGGAAGCGGTGACGCTGCTCCAGCTCCTTTATTTTCTGTAGTACAGGAGGAAGCGGTGACGCTGCTCCAACTCCTTTATTTTCTACAATACAGGAGGAAGCGGTGACGCTGCTCTGGCTCCTTTTTTTTTCTATAATACAGGAGGAAGCAGTGACGCTGCTCCAGCTCCTTTATTTTCTATAATACAGGAGGAAGCAGAGACGCTGCTCCAGCTCCTTTATTTTCTATAATACAGAAGGAAGCAGTGACGCTGCTCCAGCTCCTTTATTTTCTATAATACAGGAGGAAGCAGTGACGCTGCTCCAGCTCCTTTATTTTCTATAATACAGGAGGAAGCAGTGACGCTGCTCCAGCTCTTTTATTTTCTATAATACAGGAGGAAGCAGTGACGCTGCTCCAGCTCCTTTAGTTTCTATAATACAGGAGGAAGCAGTGACGCTGCTCCAGCTCCTTTATTTTCTATAATACAGGAGGAAGCAGTGACGCTGCTCCAACTCCTTTATTTTCTATAATACAGGAGGAAGCAGTGACGCTGCTCCAGCTCCTTTAATTTCTATAACTCAGGAGGAAGCAGAGACGCTGCACCAGCTCCTTTATTTTCTATAATACAGGAGGAAGCAGAGACGCTGCTCCAGCTCCTTTATTTTCTATAATACAGGCGGAAGTAGAGACGCTGCTCCAGCTCCTTTATTTTCTATAATACAGGAGGAAGCAGAGACGCTGCTCCAGCTCCTTTATTTTCTATAATACAGGAGGAAGCAGTGACGCTGCTCCAGCTCCTTTATTTTCTATAATATAGGAGGAAGCAGAGACGCTGCTACAGCTCCTTTATTTTCTATAATACAGGAGGAAGCAGAGACGCTGCTCCAGCTCCTTTATTTTCGAAAATACAGGAGGAAGCAGTGACGCTGCTCCAGCTCCTTTATTTTCGAAAATACAGGAGGAAGCAGTGACGCTGCTCCAGCTCCTTTATTTTCTATAATTCAGTAGGAAGCAGTGACGCTGCGCCAGCTCCTTTATTTTCTATAATACAGGAGGAAGCAGAGACGCTGCTCCAGCTCCTTTATTTTCTATAATCCAGGAGGAAGCAGTGACGCTGCTCCAGCTGCTTTATTTTCTATAATACAGGAGGAAGCAGTGACGATGCTCCAGCTCCTTTATTTTCTATAATACAGGAGGAAGCAGTGACGCTGCTCCAGCTCCTTTAGTTTCTATAATACAGGAGGAAGCATTGACGCTGCTCCAGCTCCTTTATTTTCTATAATACAGGAGGAAGCAGAGACGCTGCTCCAGCTCCTTTATTTTCTATAATACAGGAGGAAGCAGCGACGCTGCTCCAGCTCCTTTATTTTCTATAATACAGGAGGAAGCAGTGACGCTGCTCCAGCTCCTGTAGTTTCTATAATACAGGAGGAAGCATTGACACTGCTCCAGCTCCTTTATTTTCTATAATACAGGAGGAAGCAGAGACGCTGCTCCAGCTCCTTTATTTTCTATAATCCAGGAGGAAGCAGTGACACTGCTCCAGCTCCTTTATTTTCTATAATACAGGAGGAAGCAGTGACGCTGCTCCAGCTCCTTTAATTTTTATAATACAGGAGGAAGCAGAGACGCTGCTCCAGCTCCTTTATTTTCTATAATACCGGAGGAAGCAGTGACGCTGCTCCAGCTCCTTTATTTTCTATAATACAGGAGGAAGCAGAGACGCTGCTCCAGCTCCTTTATTTTCTATAATACAGAAGGAAGCAGTGACGATGCTCCAGCTCCTTTATTTTCTATACTACAGGAGGAAGCAGAGACGCTGCTCCAACTCCTTTATTTTCTATAATACAGAAGGAAGCAGTGACGATGCTCCAGCTCCTTTATTTTCTATAATACTGGAGGAAGCAGTGACGCTGCTCCAACTCCTTTATTTTCTATAATACAGGAGGATGCAGTGACGCTGCTCCAGCTCCTTTATTTTCTATAATACACGAGGAAGCAGAGACGCTGCTCCAGCTCCTTTATTTTCAATAATACAGGAGGAAGCAGAGACGCTGCTCCAGCTCCTTTATTTTCAATAATACAGGAGGAAGCAGAGACGCTGCTCCAGCTCCTTTATTTTCTATAATACTGGAGGAAGCAGTGACGATGCTCAAGCTCCTTTATTTTCTGTAAAACAGGACGAAGCAGAGACGCTGCTCCAGCTGCTTTAATTTCTATAATACACGAGGAAGCAGTGACGCTGCTCCAACTCCTTTATTTTCTATAATACAGGAGGAAGCAGAGACGCTGCTCCAGTTCCTTTATTTTCTATAATACTGGAGGAAGCAGTGACGCTGCTCCATCTCCTTTATTTCCTATAATTCAGGAGGAAGCAGTGACGCTGCTCCAGCTCCTTTAATTTCTATAATACAGGAGGAAGCAGAGACGCTGCTCCAGCTACTTTATTTTCTATAATACAGGAGGAAGCAGAGACGCTGCTCCTGCTCCTTTATTTTCTATAATACAGGAGGAAGCAGAGACGCTGCTCCAGCTCCTTTATTTTCTATAATACAGGAGGAAGCAGAGACGCTGCTCCAGCTCCTTTATTTTCTATAATACAGGAGGAAGCAGAGACGCTGCTCCAGCTCCTTTATTTTCTATAATACAGGAGGAAGCAGAGACGCTGCTCCAGCTCCTTTATTTTCTATAATGCTGGAGGAAGCAGTGACGCTGCTCCAGCTGCTTTATTTTCTATAATACAGGATGAAGCAGAGACGCTGCTCAAGCTCCTTTATTTTCTATAATACATAAGGAAGCAGTGACGATGCTCCAGCTCCTTTATTTTCTATAATACAGGAGGAAACAGTGACGCTGCTCCAGCTCCTTTATTTTCTATAATACAGGAGGAAGCAGTGACGCTGCTCCAGCTCCTTTATTTTCTACAATACAGGAGGAAGCAGTGACGCTGCTCCAGCTCCTTTATTTTCTATAATACAGGAGGAAGCAGAGACGCGGCTCCAGCTCCTTTATTTTCTATAATCCAGGAGGAAGCAGTGACGCTGCTCCAGCTGCTTTATTTTCTATAATACAGGAGGAAGCAGTGACGCTGCTCCAGCTCCTTTATTTTCTATAATACAGGAGGAAGCAGAGACGCTGCTCCAGCTCCTTTATTTTCTATAATACAGGAGGAAGCAGTGACGCTGCTCCAGCTCCTTTAGATTCTATAATACAGGAGGAAGCAGAGACGCTGCTCCAGCTCCTTTATTTTCTATAATCCAGGAGGAAGCAGTGACACTGCTCCAGCTCCTTTATTTTCTATAATACAGGAGGAAGCAGAGACGCTGCTCCAGCTCCTTTATTTTCTATAATACAGGAGGAAGCAGAGACGCTGCTCCAGCTCCTTTATTTTCTATAATACAGGAGGAAGCAGAGACGCTGCTCCAGCTCCTTTATTTTCTATAATCCAGGAGGAAGCAGTGACACTGCTCCAGCTCCTTTATTTTCTATAATACAGGAGGAAGCAGAGACGCTGCTCCAGCTCCTTTATTTTCTATAATACAGGAGGAAGCAGAGACGCTGCTCCAGCTCCTTTATTTTCTATAATACAGGAGGAAGCAGTGACGATGCTCCAGCTCCTTTATTTTCTATAATACAGGAGGAAACAGTGACGCTGCTCCAGCTCCTTTATTTTCTATAATACAGGAGGAAGCAGTGACGCTGCTCCAGCTCCTTTATTTTCTACAATACAGGAGGAGGCAGTGACGCTGCTCCAGCTCCTTTATTTTCTATAATACAGGAGGAAGCAGAGACGCTGCTCCAGCTCCTTTATTTTCTATAATCCAGGAGGAAGCAGTGACGCTGCTCCAGCTGCTTTATTTTCTATAATACGGAGGAAGCAGTGACGCTGCTCCAGCTCCTTTATTTTCTATAATACAGGAGGAAGCAGAGACGCTGCTCCAGCTCCATTATTTTCTATAATACAGGAGGAAGCAGTGACGCTGCTCCAGCTCCTTTAGTTTCTATAATACAGGAGGAAGCAGAGACGCTGCTCCAGCTCCTTTATTTTCTATAATCCAGGAGGAAGCAGTGACACTGCTCCAGCTCCTTTATTTTCTATAATACAGGAGGAAGCAGAGACGCTGCTCCAGCTGCTTTATTTTCTAAAATACAGGAGGAAGCAGAGACGCTGCTCCAGCTCCTTTATTTTCTATAATACAGGAGGAAACAGTGACGCTGCTCCAGCTCCTTTATTTTCTATAATACAGGAGGAAGCAGTGACGCTGCTCCAGCACCGTTATTTTCCATAATACAGGAGGAAGCAGAGACGCTGCTCCAGCTCCTTTATTTTCAATAATACAGGAGGAAGCAGAGACGCTGCTCCAGCTCCTTTATTTTCTATAATACAGGATGAAGCAGAGACGCTGCTCCGGCTCCTTTATTTTCTATAATACAGGAGGAAGCAGGGACGCTGCTCCAACTCCTTTATTTTCTATAATACAGGAGGAAGCAGAGACGCTGCTCCAGTTCCTTTATTTTCTATAATACTGGAGGAAGCAGTGACGCTGCTCCATCTCCTTTATTTTCTATAATTCAGGAGGAAGCAGTGACGCTGCTCCAGCTCCTTTAATTTCTATAATACAGGAGGAAGCAGAGACGCTGCTCCAGCTCCTTTATTTTCTATAATACAGGAGGAAGCAGAGACGCTGCTCCTGCTCCTTTATTTTCTATAATACAGGAGGAAGCAGAGACGCTGCTCCAGCTCCTTTATTTTCTATAATACAGGAGGAAGCAGAGACGCTGCTCCAGCTCCTTTATTTTCTATAATACAGGAGGAAGCAGTGACGCTGCTCCAGCACCGTTATTTTCCATAATACAGGAGGAAGCAGAGACGCTGCTCCAGCTCCTTTATTTTCAATAATACAGGAGGAAGCAGAGACGCTGCTCCAGCTCCTTTATTTTCTATAATACAGGATGAAGCAGAGACGCTGCTCCGGCTCCTTTATTTTCTATAATACAGGAGGAAGCAGGGACGCTGCTCCAACTCCTTTATTTTCTATAATACAGGAGGAAGCAGAGACGCTGCTCCAGTTCCTTTATTTTCTATAATACTGGAGGAAGCAGTGACGCTGCTCCATCTCCTTTATTTTCTATAATTCAGGAGGAAGCAGTGACGCTGCTCCAGCTCCTTTAATTTCTATAATACAGGAGGAAGCAGAGACGCTGCTCCAGCTCCTTTATTTTCAATAATACAGGAGGAAGCAGAGACGCTGCTCCAGCTCCTTTATTTTCTATAATACTGGAGGAAGCAGTGACGATGCTCAAGCTCCTTTATTTTCTGTAAAACAGGACGAAGCAGAGACGCTGCTCCAGCTGCTTTAATTTCTATAATACACGAGGAAGCAGTGACGCTGCTCCAACTCCTTTATTTTCTATAATACAGGAGGAAGCAGAGACGCTGCTCCAGTTCCTTTATTTTCTATAATACTGGAGGAAGCAGTGACGCTGCTCCATCTCCTTTATTTCCTATAATTCAGGAGGAAGCAGTGACGCTGCTCCAGCTCCTTTAATTTCTATAATACAGGAGGAAGCAGAGACGCTGCTCCAGCTACTTTATTTTCTATAATACAGGAGGAAGCAGAGACGCTGCTCCTGCTCCTTTATTTTCTATAATACAGGAGGAAGCAGAGACGCTGCTCCAGCTCCTTTATTTTCTATAATACAGGAGGAAGCAGAGACGCTGCTCCAGCTCCTTTATTTTCTATAATACAGGAGGAAGCAGAGACGCTGCTCCAGCTCCTTTATTTTCTATAATACAGGAGGAAGCAGAGACGCTGCTCCAGCTCCTTTATTTTCTATAATCCAGGAGGAAGCAGTGACGCTGCTCCAGCTGCTTTATTTTCTATAATACAGGATGAAGCAGAGACGCTGCTCCAGCTCCTTTATTTTCTATAATACAGGAGGAAGCAGTGACGCTGCTCCAGCTCCTTTAATTTCTATAATACAGGAGGAAGCAGAGACGCTGCTCCAGCTCCTTTATTTTCTATAATACAGGAGGAAGCAGAGACGCTGCTCCTGCTCCTTTATTTTCTATAATACAGGAGGAAGCAGAGACGCTGCTCCAGCTCCTTTATTTTCTATAATACAGGAGGAAGCAGAGACGCTGCTCCAGCTCCTTTATTTTCTATAATACAGGAGGAAGCAGTGACGCTGCTCCAGCACCGTTATTTTCCATAATACAGGAGGAAGCAGAGACGCTGCTCCAGCTCCTTTATTTTCAATAATACAGGAGGAAGCAGAGACGCTGCTCCAGCTCCTTTATTTTCTATAATACAGGATGAAGCAGAGACGCTGCTCCGGCTCCTTTATTTTCTATAATACAGGAGGAAGCAGGGACGCTGCTCCAACTCCTTTATTTTCTATAATACAGGAGGAAGCAGAGACGCTGCTCCAGTTCCTTTATTTTCTATAATACTGGAGGAAGCAGTGACGCTGCTCCATCTCCTTTATTTTCTATAATTCAGGAGGAAGCAGTGACGCTGCTCCAGCTCCTTTAATTTCTATAATACAGGAGGAAGCAGAGACGCTGCTCCAGCTCCTTTATTTTCAATAATACAGGAGGAAGCAGAGACGCTGCTCCAGCTCCTTTATTTTCTATAATACTGGAGGAAGCAGTGACGATGCTCAAGCTCCTTTATTTTCTGTAAAACAGGACGAAGCAGAGACGCTGCTCCAGCTGCTTTAATTTCTATAATACACGAGGAAGCAGTGACGCTGCTCCAACTCCTTTATTTTCTATAATACAGGAGGAAGCAGAGACGCTGCTCCAGTTCCTTTATTTTCTATAATACTGGAGGAAGCAGTGACGCTGCTCCATCTCCTTTATTTCCTATAATTCAGGAGGAAGCAGTGACGCTGCTCCAGCTCCTTTAATTTCTATAATACAGGAGGAAGCAGAGACGCTGCTCCAGCTACTTTATTTTCTATAATACAGGAGGAAGCAGAGACGCTGCTCCTGCTCCTTTATTTTCTATAATACAGGAGGAAGCAGAGACGCTGCTCCAGCTCCTTTATTTTCTATAATACAGGAGGAAGCAGAGACGCTGCTCCAGCTCCTTTATTTTCTATAATACAGGAGGAAGCAGAGACGCTGCTCCAGCTCCTTTATTTTCTATAATACAGGAGGAAGCAGAGACGCTGCTCCAGCTCCTTTATTTTCTATAATCCAGGAGGAAGCAGTGACGCTGCTCCAGCTGCTTTATTTTCTATAATACAGGATGAAGCAGAGACGCTGCTCCAGCTCCTTTATTTTCTATAATACAGGAGGAAGCAGTGACGATGCTCCAGCTCCTTTATTTTCTATAATACAGGAGGAAACAGTGACGCTGCTCCAGCTCCTTTATTTTCTATAATACAGGAGGAAGCAGTGACGCTGCTCCAGCTCCTTTATTTTCTACAATACAGGAGGAAGCAGTGACGCTGCTCCAGCTCCTTTATTTTCTATAATACAGGAGGAAGCAGAGACGCTGCTCCAGCTCCTTTATTTTCTATAATCCAGGAGGAAGCAGTGACGCTGCTCCAGCTGCTTTATTTTCTATAATACAGGAGGAAGCAGTGACGCTGCTCCAGCTCCTTTATTTTCTATAATACAGGAGGAAGCAGAGACGCTGCTCCAGCTCCTTTATTTTCTATAATACAGGAGGAAGCAGTGACGCTGCTCCAGCTCCTTTAGATTCTATAATACAGGAGGAAGCAGAGACGCTGCTCCAGCTCATTTATTTTCTATAATCCAGGAGGAAGCAGTGACACTGCTCCAGCTCCTTTATTTTCTATAATCCAGGAGGAAGCAGTGACACTGCTCCAGCTCCTTTATTTTCTATAATACAGGAGGAAGCAGAGACGCTGCTCCAGCTCCTTTATTTTCTATAATACAGGAGGAAGCAGAGACGCTGCTCCAGCTCCTTTATTTTCTATAATACAGGAGGAAGCAGTGACGATGCTCCAGCTCCTTTATTTTCTATAATACAGGAGGAAACAGTGACGCTGCTCCAGCTCCTTTATTTTCTATAATACAGGAGGAAGCAGTGACGCTGCTCCAGCTCCTTTATTTTCTACAATACAGGAGGAGGCAGTGACGCTGCTCCAGCTCCTTTATTTTCAATAATACAGGAGGAAGCAGAGACGCTGCTCCAGCTCCTTTATTTTCTATAATCCAGGAGGAAGCAGTGACGCTGCTCCAGCTGCTTTATTTTCTATAATACGGAGGAAGCAGTGACGCTGCTCCAGCTCCTTTATTTTCTATAATACAGGAGGAAGCAGAGACGCTGCTCCAGCTCCATTATTTTCTATAATACAGGAGGAAGCAGTGACGCTGCTCCAGCTCCTTTAGTTTCTATAATACAGGAGGAAGCAGAGACGCTGCTCCAGCTCCTTTATTTTCTATAATCCAGGAGGAAGCAGTGACACTGCTCCAGCTCCTTTATTTTCTATAATACAGGAGGAAGCAGAGACGCTGCTCCAGCTCCTTTATTTTCTAAAATACAGGAGGAAGCAGAGACGCTGCTCCAGCTCCTTTATTTTCTATAATACAGGAGGAAACAGTGACGCTGCTCCAGCTCCTTTATTTTCTATAATACAGGAGGAAGCAGTGACGCTGCTCCAGCACCGTTATTTTCCATAATACAGGAGGAAGCAGAGACGCTGCTCCAGCTCCTTTATTTTCAATAATACAGGAGGAAGCAGAGACGCTGCTCCAGCTCCTTTATTTTCTATAATACAGGATGAAGCAGAGACGCTGCTCCGGCTACTTTATTTTCTATAATACAGGAGGAAGCAGGGACGCTGCTCCAACTCCTTTATTTTCTATAATACAGGAGGAAGCAGAGACGCTGCTCCAGTTCCTTTATTTTCTATAATACTGGAGGAAGCAGTGACGCTGCTCCATCTCCTTTATTTTCTATAATTCAGGAGGAAGCAGTGACGCTGCTCCAGCTCCTTTAATTTCTATAATACAGGAGGAAGCAGAGACGCTGCTCCAGCTCCTTTATTTTCTATAATACAGGAGGAAGCAGAGACGCTGCTCCTGCTCCTTTATTTTCTATAATACAGGAGGAAGCAGAGACGCTGCTCCAGCTCCTTTATTTTCTATAATACAGGAGGAAGCAGAGACGCTGCTCCAGCTCCTTTATTTTCTATAATACAGGAGGAAGCAGAGACGCTGCTCCAGCTCCTTTATTTTCTATAATACAGGAGGAAGCAGTGACGCTGCTCCAGCTCCTTTATTTTCTATAATCCAGGAGGAAGCAGTGACGCTGCTCCAGCTGCTTTATTTTCTATAATACAGGATGAAGCAGAGAAACTGCTCCAGCTCCTTTATTTTCTATAATACAGGAGGAAGCAGTGACGATGCTCCAGCTCCTTTATTTTCTATAATACAGGAGGAAACAGTGACGCTGCTCCAGCTCCTTTATTTTCTATAATACAGGAGGAAGCAGTGACGCTGCTCCAGCTCCTTTATTTTCTACAATACAGGAGGAAGCAGTGACGCTGCTCCAGCTCCTTTATTTTCTATAATACAGGAGGAAGCAGAGACGCTGCTCCAGCTCCTTTATTTTCTATAATCCAGGAGGAAGCAGTGACGCTGCTCCAGCTGCTTTATTTTCTATAATACAGGAGGAAGCAGTGACGCTGCTCCAGCTCCTTTATTTTCTATAATACAGGAGGAAGCAGAGACGCTGCTCCAGCTCCTTTATTTTCTATAATACAGGAGGAAGCAGTGACGCTGCTCCAGCTCCTTTAGTTTCTATAATACAGGAGGAAGCAGAGACGCTGCTCCAGCTCCTTTATTTTCTATAATCCAGGAGGAAGCAGTGACACTGCTCCAGCTCCTTTATTTTCTAAAATACAGGAGGAAGCAGAGACGCTGCTCCAGCTCCTTTATTTTCTAAAATACAGGAGGAAGCAGAGACGCTGCTCCAGCTCCTTTATTTTCTATAATACAGGAGGAAACAGTGACGCTGCTCCAGCTCCTTTATTTTCTATAATACAGGAGGAAGCAGTGACGCTACTCCAGCACCTTTATTTTCCATAATACAGGAGGAAGCAGAGACGCTGCTCCAGCTCCTTTATTTTCAATAATACAGGAGGAAGCAGAGACGCTGCTCCAGCTCCTTTATTTTCTATAATACAGGATGAAGCAGAGACGCTGCTCCAGCTCCTTTATTTTCTATAATACAGGAGGAAGCAGGGACGCTGCTCCAGCTCCTTCATTTTCTATAATACAGGATGAAGCAGAGACGCTGCTCCAGCTCCTTTATTTTCTATAATACAGGAGGAAGCAGTGACGATGCTCCAGCTCCTTTATTTTCTATAATACAGGAGGAAGCAGTGACGATGCTCCAGCTCCTTTATTTTCTATAATACAGGAGGAAGCAGTGACGCTCCTCCAGCTCCTTTATTTTCTATAATACAGGAGGAAGCAGAAACACTGCCCCAGCTCCTTTATTTTCTATAATACAAAAGGAAGCAGGGACGCTGCTCCAACTCCTTTATTTTCGAAAATACAGGAGGAAGCAGTGACGCAGCTCCAGCTCCTTTATTTTCTATAATACAGGAGGAAGCAGAGACGCTGCTCCAGCTCCTTTATTTTCTATAATACAGGAGGAAGCAGAGACGCTGCTCCAGCTCCTTTATTTTCTATAATACAGGGGGAAGCAGAAACGCTGCTCCAGCTCTTTATTTTCTATAATACAGGAGGAAGCAGAGACGCTGCTCCAGCTCCTTTATTTTCTATAATATAGGAGGAAGCAGAGACGCTGCTCCAGCTCCTTTATTTTCTATAATACAGGAGGAAGCATAGACGCTGCTCCAGCTCCTTTATTTTCTATAATACAGGGGAAAGCTGAGACGGTGCTCCAGCTCCTTTATTTTCTATAATACAGGAGGAAGCAGTGACGCTGCTCCAGCTCGTTTATTTTCTATAATACAGGAGGAAGCAGTGACGCTGCTCCAGCTCCTTTATTTTCTATAATACAGGAGGAAGCAGAGACGCGGCTCCAGCTCCTTTATTTTCTATAATCCAGGAGGAAGCAGTGACGCTGCTCCAGCTGCTTTATTTTCTATAATACATGAGGAAGCAGTGACGCTGCTCCAGCTCCTTTATTTTCTATAATACAGGAGGAAGCAGAGACGCTGCTCCAGCTCCTTTATTTTCTATAATACAGGAGGAAGCAGTGACGCTGCTCCAGCTCCTTTAGTTTCTATAATACAGGAGGAAGCAGTGACGCTGCTCCAGCTCCTTTATTTTCTATAATACAGGAGGAAGCAGAGACGCTGCTCCAGCTCCTTTATTTTCTATAATCCAGGAGGAAGCAGTGACGCTGCTCCAGCTCCTTTATTTTCTATAATCCAGGAGGAAGCAGAGACGCTGCTCCAGCTCCTTTATTTTCTATAATCCAGGAGGAAGCAGTGACGCTGCTCCAGCTGCTTTATTTTCTATAATACAGGATGAAGCAGAGACGCTGCTCCAGCTCCTTTATTTTCTATAATACAGGAGGAAGCAGTGACGATGCTCCAGCTCCTTTATTTTCTATAATACAGGAGGAAACAGTGACGCTGCTCCAGCTCCTTTATTTTCTATAATACAGGAGGAAGCAGTGACGCTGCTCCAGCTCCTTTATTTTCTACAATACAGGAGGAAGCAGTGACGCTGCTCCAGCTCCTTTATTTTCTATAATACAGGAGGAAGCAGAGACGCTGCTCCAGCTCCTTTATTTTCTATAATCCAGGAGGAAGCAGTGACGCTGCTCCAGCTGCTTTATTTTCTATAATACAGGAGGAAGCAGTGACGCTGCTCCAGCTCCTTTATTTTCTATAATACAGGAGGAAGCAGAGACGCTGCTCCAGCTCCTTTATTTTCTATAATACAGGAGGAAGCAGTGACGCTGCTCCAGCTCCTTTAGTTTCTATAATACAGGAGGAAGCAGAGACGCTGCTCCAGCTCCTTTATTTTCTATAATCCAGGAGGAAGCAGTGACACTGCTCCAGCTGCTTTATTTTCTATAATACAGGAGGAAGCAGAGACGCTGCTCCAGCTCCTTTATTTTCTAAAATACAGGAGGAAGCAGAGACGCTGCTCCAGCTCCTTTATTTTCTATAATACAGGAGGAAACAGTGACGCTGCTCCAGCTCCTTTATTTTCTATAATACAGGAGGAAGCAGTGACGCTACTCCAGCACCTTTATTTTCCATAATACAGGAGGAAGCAGAGACGCTGCTCCAGCTCCTTTATTTTCAATAATACAGGAGGAAGCAGAGACGCTGCTCCAGCTCCTTTATTTTCTATAATACAGGATGAAGCAGAGACGCTGCTCCAGCTCCTTTATTTTCTATAATACAGGAGGAAGCAGGGACGCTGCTCCAGCTCCTTTATTTTCTATAATACAGGATGAAGCAGAGACGCTGCTCCAGCTCCTTTATTTTCTATAATACAGGAGGAAGCAGTGACGATGCTCCAGCTCCTTTATTTTCTATAATACAGGAGGAAGCAGTGACGATGCTCCAGCTCCTTTATTTTCTATAATACAGGAGGAAGCAGTGACGCTCCTCCAGCTCCTTTATTTTCTATAATACAGGAGGAAGCAGAAACACTGCCCCAGCTCCTTTATTTTCTATAATACAAAAGGAAGCAGGGACGCTGCTCCAACTCCTTTATTTTCGAAAAGACAGGAGGAAGCAGTGACGCAGCTCCAGCTCCTTTATTTTCTATAATACAGGAGGAAGCAGAGACGCTGCTCCAGCTCCTTTATTTTCTATAATACAGGAGGAAGCAGAGACGCTGCTCCAGCTCCTTTATTTTCTATAATACAGGGGGAAGCAGAGACGCTGCTCCAGCTCTTTATTTTCTATAATACAGGAGGAAGCAGAGACGCTGCTCCAGCTCCTTTATTTTCTATAATACAGGAGGAAGCAGAGACGCTGCTCCAGCTCCTTTATTTTCTATAATATAGGAGGAAGCAGAGACGCTGCTCCAGCTCCTTTATTTTCTATAATACAGGAGGAAGCGTAGACGCTGCTCCAGCTCCTTTATTTTCTATAATACAGGGGAAAGCTGAGACGGTGCTCCAGCTCCTTTATTTTCTATAATACAGGAGGAAGCAGTGACGCTGCTCCAGCTCGTTTATTTTCTATAATACAGGAGGAAGCAGTGACGCTGCTCCAGCTCCTTTATTTTCTATAATACAGGAGGAAGCAGAGACGCGGCTCCAGCTCCTTTATTTTCTATAATCCAGGAGGAAGCAGTGACGCTGCTCCAGCTGCTTTATTTTCTATAATACATGAGGAAGCAGTGACGCTGCTCCAGCTCCTTTATTTTCTATAATACAGGAGGAAGCAGAGACGCTGCTCCAGCTCCTTTATTTTCTATAATACAGGAGGAAGCAGTGACGCTGCTCCAGCTCCTTTAGTTTCTATAATACAGGAGGAAGCAGTGACGCTGCTCCAGCTCCTTTATTTTCTATAATACAGGAGGAAGCAGAGACGCTGCTCCAGCTCCTTTATTTTCTATAATCCAGGAGGAAGCAGTGACGCTGCTCCAGCTCCTTTATTTTCTATAATACAGGAGGAAGCAGTGACGCTGCTCCAGCTCCTTTATTTTCTATAATACAGGAGGAAGCAGAGACGCTGCTCCAGCTCCTTTATTTTCTATAATACAGGAGGAAGCAGAGACGCTGCTCCAGCTCCTTTATTTTCTATAATACAGGAGGAAGCAGTGACGCAGCTCCAGCTCCTTTATTTTCTATAATACAGGAGGAAGCAGAGACGCTGCTCCAGCTCATTTATTTTCTATAATATAGGAGGAAGCAGAGACGCTGCTACAGCTCCTTTATTTTCTATAATACAGGAGGAAGCAGAGACGCTGCTCCAGCTCCTTTATTTTCTATAATACAGGAGGAAGCAGTGACGCTGCTCCAGCTCCTTTATTTTATATAATACAGGAGGAAGCAGTGACGCTGCTCCAGCTCCTTTATTTTCTATAATACAGTAGGAAGCAGTGACGCTGCTCCAGCTCCTTTATTTTCTATAATACAGGAGGAAGCAGAGACGCTGCTCCAGCTCCTTTATTTTCTATAATCCAGGAGGAAGCAGTGACGCTGCTCCAGCTGCTTTATTTTCTATAATACAGGAGGAAGCAGTGACGCTGCTCCAGCTCCTTTATTTTCTATAATACAGGAGGAAGAAGAGACGCTGCTCCAGCTCCTTTATTTTCTATAATACAGGAGGAAGCAGTGACGCTGCTCCAGCTCCTTTAGTTTCTATAATACAGGAGGAAGCATTGACACTGCTCCAGCTCCTTTATTTTCTAGAATACAGGAGGAAGCAGAGACGCTGCTCCAGCTCCTTTATTTCCTATAATCCAGGAGGAAGCAGTGACACTGCTCCAGCTCCTTTATTTTCTATAATACAGGAGGAAGCAGTGACGCTGCTCCAGCTCCTTTAATTTCTATAATACAGGAGGAAGCAGAGACGCTGCTCCAGCTCCTTTATTTTCTATAATACCGGTGGAAGCAGTGACGCTGCTCCAGCTCCTTTATTTTCAATAATACCGGAGGAAGCAGAGACGCTGCTCCAGCTCCTTTATTTTCAATAGTACAGGAGGAAGCAGAGACGCTGCTCCAGCTCCTTTATTTTCTATAATACTGGAGGAAGCAGTGACGATGCTCAAGCTCCTTTATTTTCTATAAAACAGGACGAAGCAGAGACGCTGCTCCAGCTGCTTTAATTTCTATAATACACGAGGCAGCAGTGACGCTGCTCCAACTCCTTTATTTTCTATAATACAGGAGGAAGCAGAGACGCTGCTCCAGTTCCTTTATTTTCTATAATACTGGAGGAAGCAGTGACGCTGCTCCATCTCCTTTATTTTCTATAATACAGGAGGATGCAGAGACGCTGCTCCAGTTCCTTTATTTTCTATAATACTGGAGGAAGCAGTGACGCTGCTCCATCTCCTTTATTTTCTATAATTCAGGAGGAAGCAGTGACGCTGCTCCAGCTCCTTTATTTTCTATAATTCCGAAGAAAGCAGTGACGCTGCTCCAGCTCCTTTATTTTCGATAATACAGGAGGAAGCAGAGACGCTGCTCCAGCTCCTTTATTTTCTACAATACAGGAGGAAGCAGAGACGCTGCTCCAGCTCCTTTATTTTCTATTATACAGGAGGAAGCAGAGACCCTGCTCCAGCTCCTTTATTTTCTATAATACAGAAGGAAGCAATGACGATGCTCCAGCTCCTTTATTTTCTATAATACAGGAGGAAGCAGAGACGCTGCTCCAGCTCCTTTATTTTCTATAATACAGGAGGAAGCAGAGACCCTGCTCCAGCTCCTTTATTTTCTATAATACAGAAGGAAGCAATGACGATGCTCCAGCTCCTTTATTTTCTATAATACTGGAGGAAGCAGTGACGCTGCTCCAACTCCTATATTTTCTATATTACAGGATGATGCAGTGACGCTGCTCCAGCTCCTTTATTTTCTATAATACAGGAGGAAGCAGAGACGCTGCTCCAGCTCCTTTATTTTCAATAATACAGGAGGAAGCAGAGACGCTGCTCCAGCTCCTTTATTTTCAATAATACAGGAGGAAGCAGAGACGCTGCTCCAGCTCCTTTATTTTCTATAATACTGGAGGAAGCAGTGACGATGCTCAAGCTCCTTTATTTTCTATAATACAGGAGGAAGCAGAGACGCTGCTCCAGCTCCTTTATTTTCAATAATACAGGAGGAAGCAGAGACGCTGCTCCAGCTCCTTTATTTTCTATAATACAGGAGGAAGCAGAGACGCTGCTCCAGCTCCTTTATTTTCTATAATACTGGAGGAAGCAGTGACGATGCTCAAGCTCCTTTATTTTCTATAAAACAGGACGAAGCAGAGACGCTGCTCCAGCTGCTTTAATTTCTATAATACACGAGGCAGCAGTGACGCTGCTCCAACTCCTTTATTTTCTATAATACAGGAGGAAGCAGAGACGCTGCTCCAGTTCCTTTATTTTCTATAATACTGGAGGAAGCAGTGACGCTGCTCCAACTCCTTTATTTTCTATAATACAGGAGGAAGCAGAGACGCTGCTCCAGTTCCTTTATTTTCTATAATACTGGAGGAAGCAGTGACGCTGCTCCATCTCCTTTATTTTCTATAATTCAGGAGGAAGCAGTGACGCTGCTCCAGCTCCTTTATTTTCTATAATTCCGAAGAAAGCAGTGACGCTGCTCCAGCTCCTTTATTTTCTATAATACAGGATGAAGCAGAGACGCTGCTCCAGCTCCATTATTTTCTATAATACAGGAGGAAGCAGTGACGCTGCTCCAGCTCCTTTATTTTCTATAATACAGGAGGAAGCAGAGACGCTGCTCCAGCTCCTTTATTTTCTATAATACAGGAGGAAGCAGTGACGCTGCTCCAGCTCCTTTATTTTCTATAACACAGGAGGAAGCAGTGACGCTGCTCCAGCTCCTTTATTTTCTATAATACAGGAGGAAGCAGTGACGCTGCTCCAGCTCCTTTGTTTTCTATAATACAGGATGAAGCTGAGACGCTGCTCCAGCTCCTTTATTTTATATAATACAGGAGGAAGCAGTGACGATGCTCCAGCTCCTTTATTTTCTATAATACAGGAGGAAACAGTGACGCTGCTCCAGCTCCTTTATTTTCTATAATACAGGAGGAAGCAGTGACGCTGCTCCAGCTCCTTTATTTTCTATAATACAGGAGGAAGCAGTGACGCTGCTCCAGCTCCTTTATTTTCTATAATACAGGAGGAAGCAGAGACGCTGCTCCAGCTCCTTTATTTTCTATAATCCAGGAGGAAGCAGTGACGCTGCTCCAGCTGCTTTATTTTCTATAATACAGGAGGAAGCAGTGACGCTGCTCCAGCTCCTTTATTTTCTATAATACAGGAGGAAGCAGAGACGCTGCTCCAGCTCCTTTATTTTCTATAATACAGGAGGAAGCAGTGACGCTGCTCCAGCTCCTTTAGTTTCTATAATACAGGAGGAAGCAGTGACACTGCTCCAGCTCCTTTATTTTCTATAATACAGGAGGAAACAGAGACGCTGCTCCAGCTCCTTTATTTTCTATAATACAGGAGGAAGCAGAGACGCTGCTCCAGCTCCTTTATTTTCTATAATACAGGAGGAAGCACAGACGCTGCTCCAGCTCCTTTATTTTCTATAATACAGGAGGAAACAGTGACGCTGCTCCAGCTCCTTTATTTTCTATAATACTGGAGGAAGCAGTGACGATGCTCAAGCTCCTTTATTTTCTATAATACAGGAGGAAGCAGAGACGCTGCTCCAGCTCCTTTATTTTCAATAATACAGGAGGAAGCAGAGACGCTGCTCCAGCTCCTTTATTTTCTATAATACAGGAGGAAGCAGAGACGCTGCTCCAGCTCCTTTATTTTCTATAATACTGGAGGAAGCAGTGACGATGCTCAAGCTCCTTTATTTTCTATAAAACAGGACGAAGCAGAGACGCTGCTCCAGCTGCTTTAATTTCTATAATACACGAGGCAGCAGTGACGCTGCTCCAACTCCTTTATTTTCTATAATACAGGAGGAAGCAGAGACGCTGCTCCAGTTCCTTTATTTTCTATAATACTGGAGGAAGCAGTGACGCTGCTCCAGCTCCTTTAGTTTCTATAATACAGGAGGAAGCAGTGACGCTGCTCCAGCTCCTTTATTTTCTATAATACATGAGGAAGCAGTGACGCTGCTCCAGCTCCTTTATTTTCTATAATACAGGAGGAAGCAGAGACGCTGCTCCAGCTCCTTTATTTTCTATAATACAGGAGGAAGCAGTGACGCTGCTCCAGCTCCTTTAGTTTCTATAATACAGGAGGAAGCAGTGACGCTGCTCCAGCTCCTTTATTTTCTATAATACAGGAGGAAGCAGAGACGCTGCTCCAGCTCCTTTATTTTCTATAATCCAGGAGGAAGCAGTGACGCTGCTCCAGCTCCTTTATTTTCTATAATACAGGAGGAAGCAGTGACGCTGCTCCAGCTCCTTTATTTTCTATAATACAGGAGGAAGCAGAGACGCTGCTCCAGCTCCTTTATTTTCTATAATACAGGAGGAAGCAGAGACGCTGCTCCAGCTCCTTTATTTTCTATAATACAGGAGGAAGCAGTGACGCAGCTCCAGCTCCTTTATTTTCTATAATACAGGAGGAAGCAGAGACGCTGCTCCAGCTCATTTATTTTCTATAATATAGGAGGAAGCAGAGACGCTGCTACAGCTCCTTTATTTTCTATAATACAGGAGGAAGCAGAGACGCTGCTCCAGCTCCTTTATTTTCTATAATACAGGAGGAAGCAGTGACGCTGCTCCAGCTCCTTTATTTTATATAATACAGGAGGAAGCAGTGACGCTGCTCCAGCTCCTTTATTTTCTATAATACAGTAGGAAGCAGTGACGCTGCTCCAGCTCCTTTATTTTCTATAATACAGGAGGAAGCAGAGACGCTGCTCCAGCTCCTTTATTTTCTATAATCCAGGAGGAAGCAGTGACGCTGCTCCAGCTGCTTTATTTTCTATAATACAGGAGGAAGCAGTGACGCTGCTCCAGCTCCTTTATTTTCTATAATACAGGAGGAAGAAGAGACGCTGCTCCAGCTCCTTTATTTTCTATAATACAGGAGGAAGCAGTGACGCTGCTCCAGCTCCTTTAGTTTCTATAATACAGGAGGAAGCATTGACACTGCTCCAGCTCCTTTATTTTCTAGAATACAGGAGGAAGCAGAGACGCTGCTCCAGCTCCTTTATTTCCTATAATCCAGGAGGAAGCAGTGACACTGCTCCAGCTCCTTTATTTTCTATAATACAGGAGGAAGCAGTGACGCTGCTCCAGCTCCTTTAATTTCTATAATACAGGAGGAAGCAGAGACGCTGCTCCAGCTCCTTTATTTTCTATAATACCGGTGGAAGCAGTGACGCTGCTCCAGCTCCTTTATTTTCAATAATACCGGAGGAAGCAGAGACGCTGCTCCAGCTCCTTTATTTTCAATAGTACAGGAGGAAGCAGAGACGCTGCTCCAGCTCCTTTATTTTCTATAATACTGGAGGAAGCAGTGACGATGCTCAAGCTCCTTTATTTTCTATAAAACAGGACGAAGCAGAGACGCTGCTCCAGCTGCTTTAATTTCTATAATACACGAGGCAGCAGTGACGCTGCTCCAACTCCTTTATTTTCTATAATACAGGAGGAAGCAGAGACGCTGCTCCAGTTCCTTTATTTTCTATAATACTGGAGGAAGCAGTGACGCTGCTCCATCTCCTTTATTTTCTATAATACAGGAGGATGCAGAGACGCTGCTCCAGTTCCTTTATTTTCTATAATACTGGAGGAAGCAGTGACGCTGCTCCATCTCCTTTATTTTCTATAATTCAGGAGGAAGCAGTGACGCTGCTCCAGCTCCTTTATTTTCTATAATTCCGAAGAAAGCAGTGACGCTGCTCCAGCTCCTTTATTTTCGATAATACAGGAGGAAGCAGAGACGCTGCTCCAGCTCCTTTATTTTCTACAATACAGGAGGAAGCAGAGACGCTGCTCCAGCTCCTTTATTTTCTATTATACAGGAGGAAGCAGAGACCCTGCTCCAGCTCCTTTATTTTCTATAATACAGAAGGAAGCAATGACGATGCTCCAGCTCCTTTATTTTCTATAATACAGGAGGAAGCAGAGACGCTGCTCCAGCTCCTTTATTTTCTATAATACAGGAGGAAGCAGAGACCCTGCTCCAGCTCCTTTATTTTCTATAATACAGAAGGAAGCAATGACGATGCTCCAGCTCCTTTATTTTCTATAATACTGGAGGAAGCAGTGACGCTGCTCCAACTCCTATATTTTCTATATTACAGGATGATGCAGTGACGCTGCTCCAGCTCCTTTATTTTCTATAATACAGGAGGAAGCAGAGACGCTGCTCCAGCTCCTTTATTTTCAATAATACAGGAGGAAGCAGAGACGCTGCTCCAGCTCCTTTATTTTCAATAATACAGGAGGAAGCAGAGACGCTGCTCCAGCTCCTTTATTTTCTATAATACTGGAGGAAGCAGTGACGATGCTCAAGCTCCTTTATTTTCTATAATACAGGAGGAAGCAGAGACGCTGCTCCAGCTCCTTTATTTTCAATAATACAGGAGGAAGCAGAGACGCTGCTCCAGCTCCTTTATTTTCTATAATACAGGAGGAAGCAGAGACGCTGCTCCAGCTCCTTTATTTTCTATAATACTGGAGGAAGCAGTGACGATGCTCAAGCTCCTTTATTTTCTATAAAACAGGACGAAGCAGAGACGCTGCTCCAGCTGCTTTAATTTCTATAATACACGAGGCAGCAGTGACGCTGCTCCAACTCCTTTATTTTCTATAATACAGGAGGAAGCAGAGACGCTGCTCCAGTTCCTTTATTTTCTATAATACTGGAGGAAGCAGTGACGCTGCTCCAACTCCTTTATTTTCTATAATACAGGAGGAAGCAGAGACGCTGCTCCAGTTCCTTTATTTTCTATAATACTGGAGGAAGCAGTGACGCTGCTCCATCTCCTTTATTTTCTATAATTCAGGAGGAAGCAGTGACGCTGCTCCAGCTCCTTTATTTTCTATAATTCCGAAGAAAGCAGTGACGCTGCTCCAGCTCCTTTATTTTCTATAATACAGGATGAAGCAGAGACGCTGCTCCAGCTCCATTATTTTCTATAATACAGGAGGAAGCAGTGACGCTGCTCCAGCTCCTTTATTTTCTATAATACAGGAGGAAGCAGAGACGCTGCTCCAGCTCCTTTATTTTCTATAATACAGGAGGAAGCAGTGACGCTGCTCCAGCTCCTTTATTTTCTATAACACAGGAGGAAGCAGTGACGCTGCTCCAGCTCCTTTATTTTCTATAATACAGGAGGAAGCAGTGACGCTGCTCCAGCTCCTTTGTTTTCTATAATACAGGATGAAGCTGAGACGCTGCTCCAGCTCCTTTATTTTATATAATACAGGAGGAAGCAGTGACGATGCTCCAGCTCCTTTATTTTCTATAATACAGGAGGAAACAGTGACGCTGCTCCAGCTCCTTTATTTTCTATAATACAGGAGGAAGCAGTGACGCTGCTCCAGCTCCTTTATTTTCTATAATACAGGAGGAAGCAGTGACGCTGCTCCAGCTCCTTTATTTTCTATAATACAGGAGGAAGCAGAGACGCTGCTCCAGCTCCTTTATTTTCTATAATCCAGGAGGAAGCAGTGACGCTGCTCCAGCTGCTTTATTTTCTATAATACAGGAGGAAGCAGTGACGCTGCTCCAGCTCCTTTATTTTCTATAATACAGGAGGAAGCAGAGACGCTGCTCCAGCTCCTTTATTTTCTATAATACAGGAGGAAGCAGTGACGCTGCTCCAGCTCCTTTATTTTCTATAATACAGGAGGAAGCAGTGACACTGCTCCAGCTCCTTTATTTTCTATAATACAGGAGGAAACAGAGACGCTGCTCCAGCTCCTTTATTTTCTATAATACAGGAGGAAGCAGAGACGCTGCTCCAGCTCCTTTATTTTCTATAATACAGGAGGAAGCACAGACGCTGCTCCAGCTCCTTTATTTTCTATAATACAGGAGGAAACAGTGACGCTGCTCCAGCTCCTTTATTTTCTATAATACTGGAGGAAGCAGTGACGATGCTCAAGCTCCTTTATTTTCTATAATACAGGAGGAAGCAGAGACGCTGCTCCAGCTCCTTTATTTTCTATAATACAGGAGGAAGCAGAGACGCTGCTCCAGCTCCTTTATTTTCTATAATACTGGAGGAAGCAGTGACGATGCTCAAGCTCCTTTATTTTCTATAAAACAGGACGAAGCAGAGACGCTGCTCCAGCTGCTTTAATTTCTATAATACACGAGGCAGCAGTGACGCTGCTCCAACTCCTTTATTTTCTATAATACAGGAGGAAGCAGAGACGCTGCTCCAGTTCCTTTATTTTCTATAATACTGGAGGAAGCAGTGACGCTGCTCCAACTCCTTTATTTTCTATAATACAGGAGGAAGCAGAGACGCTGCTCCAGTTCCTTTATTTTCTATAATACTGGAGGAAGCAGTGACGCTGCTCCATCTCCTTTATTTTCTATAATTCAGGAGGAAGCAGTGACGCTGCTCCAGCTCCTTTATTTTCTATAATTCCGAAGAAAGCAGTGACGCTGCTCCAGCTCCTTTATTTTCTATAATACAGGAGGAAGCAGAGACGCTGCTCCAGCTCCTTTATTTTCTACAATACAGCAGGAAGCAGAGACGCTGCTCCAGCTCCTTTATTTTCTATAATACAGGAGGAAGCAGAGACGCTGCTTCAGCTCCTTTATTTTCTATAATACAGGATGAAGCAGAGACGCTGCTCCAGCTCCATTATTTTCTATAATACAGGAGGAAGCAGTGACGCTGCTCCAGCTCCTTTATTTTCTATAATACAGGAGGAAGCAGAGACGCTGCTCCAGCTCCTTTATTTTCTATAATACAGGAGGAAGCAGTGACGCTGCTCCAGCTCCTTTATTTTCTATAACACAGGAGGAAGCAGTGACGCTGCTCCAGCTCCTTTATTTTCTATAATACAGGAGGAAGCAGTGACGCTGCTCCAGCTCCTTTGTTTTCTATAATACAGGATGAAGCTGAGACGCTGCTCCAGCTCCTTTATTTTATATAATACAGGAGGAAGCAGTGACGATGCTCCAGCTCCTTTATTTTCTATAATACAGGAGGAAACAGTGACGCTGCTCCAGCTCCTTTATTTTCTATAATACAGGAGGAAGCAGTGACGCTGCTCCAGCTCCTTAATTTTCTATAATACAGGAGGAAGCAGTGACGCTGCTCCAGCTCCTTTATTTTCTATAATACAGGAGGAAGCAGAGACGCTGCTCCAGCTCCTTTATTTTCTATAATCCAGGAGGAAGCAGTGACGCTGCTCCAGCTGCTTTATTTTCTATAATACAGGAGGAAGCAGTGACGCTGCTCCAGCTCCTTTATTTTCTATAATACAGGAGGAAGCAGAGACGCTGCTCCAGCTCCTTTATTTTCTATAATACAGGAGGAAGCAGTGACGCTGCTCCAGCTCCTTTAGTTTCTATAATACAGGAGGAAGCAGTGACACTGCTCCAGCTCCTTTATTTTCTATAATACAGGAGGAAACAGAGACGCTGCTCCAGCTCCTTTATTTTCTATAATACAGGAGGAAGCAGAGACGCTGCTCCAGCTCCTTTATTTTCTATAATACAGGAGGAAGCACAGACGCTGCTCCAGCTCCTTTATTTTCTATAATACAGGAGGAAACAGTGACGCTGCTCCAGCTCCTTTATTTTCTATAATACAGGAGGAATCAGTGACGCTGCTCCAGCACCTTTATTTTCTATAATACAGGAGGAAGCAGAGACGCTGCTCCAGCTCCTTTATTTTCAATAATACAGGAGGAAGCAGAGACGCTGCTCCAGCTCCTTTATTTTCTATAATACAGGATGAAGCAGAGACGCTGCTCCAGCTCCTTTATTTTCTATAATACAGGAGGAAGCAGTGACGCTGCTCCAGCTCCTTTATTTTCTATAATACAGGATGAAGCAGAGACGCTGCTCCAGCTCCTTTATTTTCTATAATACAGAAGGAAGCAATGACGATGCTCCAGCTCCTTTATTTTCTATAATACAGGAGGAAGCAGAGACGCTGCTCCAGCTCCTTTATTTTCTAGAATACAGAAGGAAGCAATGACTATGCTCCAGCTCCTTTATTTTCTATAATACTGGAGGAAGCAGTGACGCTGCTCCAACTCCTATATTTTCTATAATACAGGATGATGCAGTGACGCTGCTCCAGCTCCTTTATTTTCTATAATACAGGAGGAAGCAGAGACGCTGCTCCAGCTCCTTTATTTTCAATAATACAGGAGGAAGCAGAGACGCTGCTCCAGCTCCTTTATTTTCAATAATACAGGAGGAAGCAGAGACGCTGCTCCAGCTACTTTATTTTCTATAATACTGGAGGAAGCAGTGACGATGCTCAAGCTCCTTTATTTTCTATAAAACAGGACGAAGCAGAGACGCTGCTCCAGCTGCTTTAATTTCTATAATACACGAGGCAGCAGTGACGCTGCTCCAGCTCCTTTATTTTCTATAATACAGGAGGAAGCAGAGACGCTGCTCCAGTTCCTTTATTTTCTATAATACTGGAGGAAGCAGTGACGCTGCTCCAACTCCTTTATTTTCTATAATACAGGAGGAAGCAGAGACGCTGCTCCAGTTCCTTTATTTTCTATAATACAGGAGGAAGCAGTGACGCTGCTCCATCTCCTTTATTTTCTATAATTCAGGAGGAAGCAGTGACGCTGCTCCAGCTCCTTTATTTTCTATAGTACAGGAGGAAGCAGTGACGCTGCTCCAGCTCCTTTATTTTCTATAATAGAGGAGGAAGCAGAGACGCTGCTCCAGCTCCTTTATTTTCTATAATACAGGTGGAAGCAGTGACGATGCTCCAGCTCCTTTATTTTCTATAATTCCGAAGAAAGCAGTGACGCTGCTCCAGCTCCTTTATTTTCTATAATACAGGAGGAAGCAGTGACGCTGCTCCAGCTCCTTTATTTTCTATAATACAGGAGGAAGCAGAGACGCAGCTCCAGCTCCTTTATTTTCTATAATACAGGAGGAAGCAGAGACGCTGTTCCAGCTCCTTTATTTTCTATAATACAGGATGAAGCAGGGACGCTGCTCCAGCTCCTTTATTTTCTATAATACAGGAGGAAGCAGTGACGCTGCTCCAGCTCCTTTATTTTCTATAATACAGGATGAAGTAGAGACGCTGCTCCAGCTCCTTTCTTTTCTATAATACAGGAGGAAGCAGTGACGATGCTCCAGCTCCTTTATTTTCTATAATACAGGAGGAAACAGTGACGCAGCTCCAGCTCCTTTATTTTCTATAATACAGGAGGAAGCAGTGACGCTGCTCCAGCTCCTTTATTTTCTATAATACAGGAGGAAGCAGTGACGCTGCTCCAGCTCCTTTATTTTCTATAATACAGGAGGAAGCAGAGACGCTGCTCCAGCTCCTTTATTTTCTATAATCCAGGAGGAAGCAGTGACGCTGCTCCAGCTGCTTTAGTTTCTATAATACAGGAGGAAGCAGTGACGCTGCTCCAGCTCCTTTATTTTCTATAATACAGGAGGAAGCAGAGACGCTGCTCCAGCTCCTTTATTTTCTATAATACAGGAGGAAGCAGTGACGCTGCTCCAGCTCCTTTAGTTTCTATAATACAGGAGGAAGCAGTGACACTGCTACAGCTCCTTTATTTTCTACAATACAGGAGGAAGCAGAGACGCTGCTCCAGCTCCTTTATTTTCTATAATCCAGGAGGAAGCAGTGACACTGCTCCAGCTCCTTTATTTTCTATAATACAGGAGGAATCAGTGACGCTGCTCCAGCACCTTTATTTTCTATAATACAGGAGGAAGCAGAGACGCTGCTCCAGCTCCTTTATTTTCAATAATACAGGCGGAAGCAGAGACGCTGCTCCAGCTCCTTTGTTTTCTATAATACAGGATGAAGCAGAGACGCTGCTCCAGTTCCTTTATTTTCTATAATACAGGAGGAAGCAGTGACGCTGCTCCATCTCCTTTATTTTCTATAATACAGGATGAAGCAGAGACGCTGCTCCAGCTCCTTTATTTTCTATAATACAGGAGGAAGCAGTGACGCCGCTCCAGCTCCTTTATTTTCTATAATACAGGAGGAAGCAGTGACGCTGCTCCAGCACCTTTATTTTCTATAATACAGGATGATGCAGTGACGCTGCTCCAGCTCCTTTATTTTCTATAATACAGGAGGAAGCAGAGACGCTGCTCCAGCTCCTTTATTTTCGATAATACAGGAGGAAGCAGTGACGCTGCTCCAGCTCCTTTATTTTCTATAATACAGGATGAAGCAGAGACGCTGCTCCAGCTCCTTTATTTTCTATAATACAGAAGGAAGCAATGACGATGCTCCAGCTCCTTTATTTTCTATAATACAGGAGGAAGCAGAGACGCTGCTCCAGCTCCTTTATTTTCTAGAATACAGAAGGAAGCAATGACTATGCTCCAGCTCCTTTATTTTCTATAATACTGGAGGAAGCAGTGACGCTGCTCCAACTCCTATATTTTCTTTAAAACAGGATGATGCAGTGACGCTGCTCCAGCTCCTTTATTTTCTATAATACAGGAGGAAGCAGAGACGCTGCTCCAGCTCCTTTATTTTCAATAATACAGGAGGAAGCAGAGACGCTGCTCCAGCTCCTTTATTTTCAATAATACAGGAGGAAGCAGAGACGCTGCTCCAGCTACTTTATTTTCTATAATACTGGAGGAAGCAGTGACGATGCTCAAGCTCCTTTATTTTCTATAAAACAGGACGAAGCAGAGACGCTGCTCCAGCTGCTTTAATTTCTATAATACACGAGGCAGCAGTGACGCTGCTCCAGCTCCTTTATTTTCTATAATACAGGAGGAAGCAGAGACGCTGCTCCAGTTCCTTTATTTTCTATAATACTGGAGGAAGCAGTGACGCTGCTCCAACTCCTTTATTTTCTATAATACAGGAGGAAGCAGAGACGCTGCTCCAGTTCCTTTATTTTCTATAATACAGGAGGAAGCAGTGACGCTGCTCCATCTCCTTTATTTTCTATAATTCAGGAGGAAGCAGTGACGCTGCTCCAGCTCCTTTATTTTCTATAGTACAGGAGGAAGCAGTGACGCTGCTCCAGCTCCTTTATTTTCTATAATAGAGGAGGAAGCAGAGACGCTGCTCCAGCTCCTTTATTTTCTATAATACAGGTGGAAGCAGTGACGATGCTCCAGCTCCTTTATTTTCTATAATTCCGAAGAAAGCAGTGACGCTGCTCCAGCTCCTTTATTTTCTATAATACAGGAGGAAGCTATGACGCTGCTCCAGCTCCTTTATTTTCTATAATACAGGAGGAAGCAGAGACGCAGCTCCAGCTCCTTTATTTTCTATAATACAGGAGGAAGCAGAGACGCTGTTCCAGCTCCTTTATTTTCTATAATACAGGATGAAGCAGGGACGCTGCTCCAGCTCCTTTATTTTCTATAATACAGGAGGAAGCAGTGACGCTGCTCCAGCTCCTTTATTTTCTATAATACAGGATGAAGTAGAGACGCTGCTCCAGCTCCTTTATTTTCTATAATACAGGAGGAAGCAGTGACGATGCTCCAGCTCCTTTATTTTCTATAATACAGGAGGAAACAGTGACGCTGCTCCAGCTCCTTTATATTCTATAATACAGGAGGAAGCAGTGACGCTGCTCCAGCTCCTTTATTTTCTATAATACAGGAGGAAGCAGTGACGCTGCTCCAGCTCCTTTATTTTCTATAATACAGGAGGAAGCAGAGACGCTGCTCCAGCTCCTTTATTTTCTATAATCCAGGAGGAAGCAGCGACGCTGCTCTAGCTCCTTTATTTTCTATAATACAGGAGGAAGCAGTGACGCTGCTCCAGCTCCTTTATTTTCTATAATACAGGAGGAAGCAGTGACGCCGCTCCAGCTCCTTTATTTTCTATAATACAGGAGGAAGCAGTGACGCCGCTCCAGAACCTTTATTTTCAATAATACAGGAGGAAGCAGAGACGCTGCTCCAGCTCCTTTATTTTCTATAATACAGGAGGAAGCAGTGACGCCGCTCCAGCACCTTTATTTTCTATAATACAGGAGGAAGCAGTGACGCCGCTCCAGCTCCTTTATTTTCTATAATACAGGAGGAAGCAGTGACGCCGCTCCAGCTCCTTTATTTTCTATAATACAGGAGGAAGCAGTGACGCTGCTCCAGCACCTTTATTTTCTATAATACAGGAGGAAGCAGAGACGCTGCTCCAGCTCCTTTATTTTCAATAATACAGGAGGAAGCAGAGACGCTGCTCCAGCTCCTTTATTTTCTATAATACAGGATGAAGCAGAGACGCTGCTCCAGCTCCTTTATTTTCTATAATACAGGAGGAAGCCGTGACGCTGCTCCAGCTCCTTTATTTTCTATAATACAGGATGAAGCAGAGACGCTGCTCCAGCTCCTTTATTTTCTATAATACAGAAGGAAGCAATGACGATGCTCCAGCTCCTTTATTTTCTATAATACAGGAGGAAGCAGAGACGCTGCTCCAGCTCCTTTATTTTCTAGAATACAGAAGGAAGCAATGACTATGCTCCAGCTCCTTTATTTTCTATAATACTGGAGGAAGCAGTGACGCTGCTCCAACTCCTATATTTTCTATAATACAGGATGATGCAGTGACGCTGCTCCAGCTCCTTTATTTTCTATAATACAGGAGGAAGCAGAGACGCTGCTCCAGCTCCTTTATTTTCAATAATACAGGAGGAAGCAGAGACGCTGCTCCAGCTCCTTTATTTTCAATAATACAGGAGGAAGCAGAGACGCTGCTCCAGCTACTTTATTTTCTATAATACTGGAGGAAGCAGTGACGATGCTCAAGCTCCTTTATTTTCTATAAAACAGGACGAAGCAGAGACGCTGCTCCAGCTGCTTTAATTTCTATAATACACGAGGCAGCAGTGACGCTGCTCCAGCTCCTTTATTTTCTATAATACTGGAGGAAGCAGTGACGCTGCTCCAACTCCTTTATTTTCTATAATACAGGAGGAAGCAGAGACGCTGCTCCAGTTCCTTTGTTTTCTATAATACAGGAGGAAGCAGTGACGCTGCTCCATCTCCTTTATTTTCTATAATTCAGGAGGAAGCAGTGACGCTGCTCCAGCTCCTTTATTTTCTATAGTACAGGAGGAAGCAGTGACGCTGCTCCAGCTCCTTTATTTTCTATAATAGAGGAGGAAGCAGAGACGCTGCTCCAGCTCCTTTATTTTCTATAATACAGGTGGAAGCAGTGACGATGCTCCAGCTCCTTTATTTTCTATAATTCCGAAGAAAGCAGTGACGCTGCTCCAGCTCCTTTATTTTCTATAATACAGGAGGAAGCTGAGACGCTGCTCCAGCTCCTTTATTTTCTATAATACAGGAGGAAGCAGAGACGCAGCTCCAGCTCCTTTATTTTCTATAATACAGGAGGAAGCAGAGACGCTGTTCCAGCTCCTTTATTTTCTATAATACAGGATGAAGCAGGGACGCTGCTCCAGCTCCTTTATTTTCTATAATACAGGAGGAAGCAGTGACGCTGCTCCAGCTCCTTTATTTTCTATAATACAGGATGAAGTAGAGACGCTGCTCCAGCTCCTTTATTTTCTATAATACAGGAGGAAGCAGTGACGATGCTCCAGCTCCTTTATTTTCTATAATACAGGAGGAAACAGTGACGCTGCTCCAGCTCCTTTATATTCTATAATACAGGAGGAAGCAGTGACGCTGCTCCAGCTCCTTTATTTTCTATAATACAGGAGGAAGCAGTGACGCTGCTCCAGCTCCTTTATTTTCTATAATACAGGAGGAAGCAGAGACGCTGCTCCAGCTCCTTTATTTTCTATAATCCAGGAGGAAGCAGTGACGCTGCTCCAGCTGCTTTAGTTTCTATAATACAGGAGGAAGCAGTGACGCTGCTCCAGCTCCTTTATTTTCTATAATACAGGAGGAAGCAGAGACGCTGCTCCAGCTCCTTTATTTTCTATAATACAGGAGGAAGCAGTGACGCTGCTCCAGCTCCTTTAGTTTCTATAATACAGGAGGAAGCAGTGACACTGCTCCAGCTCCTTTATTTTCTACAATACAGGAGGAAGCAGAGACGCTGCTCCAGCTCCTTTATTTTCTATAATCCAGGAGGAAGCAGTGACACTGCTCCAGCTCCTTTATTTTCTATAATACAGGAGGAAGCAGAGACGCTGCTCAAGCTCCCTTATTTTATATAATACAGGAGGAAGCAGAGACGCTGCTCCAGCTCCTTTATTTTCTATAATACAGGAGGAAACAGTGACGCTGCTCCAGCTCCTTTATTTTCTATCATACAGGAGGAATCAGTGACGCTGCTCCAGCACCTTTAGTTTCTATAATACAGGAGGAAGCAGAGACGCTGCTCCAGCTCCTTTATTTTCAATAATACAGGCGGAAGCAGAGACGCTGCTCCAGCTCCTTTGTTTTCTATAATACAGGATGAAGCAGAGACGCTGCTCCAGTTCCTTTATTTTCTATAATACAGGAGGAAGCAGTGACGCTGCTCCATCTCCTTTATTTTCTATAATACAGGATGAAGCAGAGACGCTGCTCCAGCTCCTTTATTTTCTATAATACAGGAGGAAGCAGTGACGATGCTCCACGTCCTTTATTTTCTATAATACAGGAGGAAACAGTGACGCTGCTCCAGCTCCTTTACTTTCTATAATACAGGAGGAAGCAGTGACGCTGCTCCAGCACTTTTATTTTCTATAATACAGGAGGAAGCAGTGACGCTGCTCTAGCTCCTTTATTTTCTATAATACAGGAGGAAGCAGTGACGCTGCTCCAGCTCCTTTATTTTCTATAATACAGGAGGAAGCAGTGACGCCGCTCCAGCTCCTTTATTTTCTATAATACAGGAGGAAGCATTGACGCCGCTCCAGAACCTTTATTTTCAATAATACAGGAGGAAGCAGAGACGCTGCTCCAGCTCCTTTATTTTCTATAATACAGGAGGAAGCAGTGACGCCGCTCCAGCACCTTTATTTTCTATAATACAGGAGGAAGCAGTGACGCCGCTCCAGCTCCTTTATTTTCTATAATACAGGAGGAAGCAGTGACGCCGCTCCAGCTCCTTTATTTTCTATAATACAGGAGGAAGCAGTGACGCTGCTCCAGCTCCTTTATTTTCTATAAACCCGGAGGAAGCAGTGACGCTGCTCCAGCTCCTTTATTTTCTATAATACCGGAGGAAGCAGTGACGCTGATCCAGCTCCTTTATTTTCTATAATACAGGAGGAAGCAGTGACGCTGCTCCAGCTCCTTTATTTTCTTTAATACCGGAGGAAGCAGTGACGCTGCTCCAGCTCCTTTATTTTCTATAATACCGGAGGAAGCAGTGACGCTGCTCCAGCTCCTTGATTTTCTAAAATACAGGAGGAAGCAGAGACGCTGCTCCAGCTCCTTTATTTTCTATAATACAGGAGGAAGCGGTGACGCTGCTCCAGCTCCTTTATTTTCTATAATACAGGAGGAAGCAGTGACACTGCTCCAGCTCCTTTATTTTCCATAATACAGGAGGAAGCGGTGACGCTGCTCCAGCTCCTTTATTTTCTATAATACAGGAGGAAACAGTGACGCTGCTCCAGTTCCTTTATTTTCTATAATACAGGAGGAAGCGGTGACGCTGCTCCAGCTCCTTTCTTTTCTATAATACAGGAGGAAGCGGTGACGCTGCTCCAGCTCCTTTATTTTCTATAATACAGGAGGAAGCGGTGACGCTGCTCCAACTCCTTTATTTTCTATAATACAGGAGGAAGCGGTGACGCTGCTCTGGCTCCTTTATTTTCTATAATACAGGAGGAAGCAGTGACGCTGCTCCACTCCTTTATTTTCTATAATACAGGAGGAAGCAGAGATGCTGCTCCAGCTCCTTTATTTTCTATAATACAGGAGGAAGCAGTGACGCTGCTCCATCTCCTTTATTTTCTATAATTCAGGAGGAAGCAGTGACGCTGCTCCAGCTCCTTTATTTTCTATAGTACAGGAGGAAGCAGTGACGCTGCTCCAGCTCCTTTATTTTCTATAATAGAGGAGGAAGCAGAGACGCTGCTCCAGCTCCTTTATTTTCTATAATACAGGTGGAAGCAGTGACGATGCTCCAGCTCCTTTATTTTCTATAATTCCGAAGAAAGCAGTGACGCTGCTCCAGCTCCTTTATTTTCTATAATACAGGAGGAAGCTGAGACGCTGCTCCAGCTCCTTTATTTTCTATAATACAGGAGGAAGCAGAGACGCAGCTCCAGCTCCTTTATTTTCTATAATACAGGAGGAAGCAGAGACGCTGTTCCAGCTCCTTTATTTTCTATAATACAGGATGAAGCAGGGACGCTGCTCCAGCTCCTTTATTTTCTATAATACAGGAGGAAGCAGTGACGCTGCTCCAGCTCCTTTATTTTCTATAATACAGGATGAAGTAGAGACGCTGCTCCAGCTCCTTTATTTTCTATAATACAGGAGGAAGCAGTGACGATGCTCCAGCTCCTTTATTTTCTATAATACAGGAGGAAACAGTGACGCTGCTCCAGCTCCTTTATATTCTATAATACAGGAGGAAGCAGTGACGCTGCTCCAGCTCCTTTATTTTCTATAATACAGGAGGAAGCAGTGACGCTGCTCCAGCTCCTTTATTTTCTATAATACAGGAGGAAGCAGAGACGCTGCTCCAGCTCCTTTATTTTCCATAATCCAGGAGGAAGCAGTGACGCTGCTCTAGCTCCTTTATTTTCTATAATACAGGAGGAAGCAGTGACGCTGCTCCAGCTCCTTTATTTTCTATAATACAGGAGGAAGCAGTGACGCCGCTCCAGCTCCTTTATTTTCTATAATACAGGAGGAAGCAGTGACGCCGCTCCAGAACCTTTATTTTCAATAATACAGGAGGAAGCAGAGACGCTGCTCCAGCTCCTTTATTTTCTATAATACAGGAGGAAGCAGTGACGCCGCTCCAGCACCTTTATTTTCTATAATACAGGAGGAAGCAGTGACGCCGCTCCAGCTCCTTTATTTTCTATAATACAGGAGGAAGCAGTGACGCCGCTCCAGCTCCTTTATTTTCTATAATACAGGAGGAAGCAGTGACGCTGCTCCAGCACCTTTATTTTCTATAATACAGGAGGAAGCAGAGACGCTGCTCCAGCTCCTTTATTTTCAATAATACAGGAGGAAGCAGAGACGCTGCTCCAGCTCCTTTATTTTCTATAATACAGGATGAAGCAGAGACGCTGCTCCAGCTCCTTTATTTTCTATAATACAGGAGGAAGCAGTGACGCTGCTCCAGCTCCTTTATTTTCTATAATACAGGATGAAGCAGAGATGCTGCTCCAGCTCCTTTATTTTCTATAATACAGAAGGAAGCAATGACGATGCTCCAGCTCCTTTATTTTCTATAATACAGGAGGAAGCAGAGACGCTGCTCCAGCTCCTTTATTTTCTAGAATACAGAAGGAAGCAATGACTATGCTCCAGCTCCTTTATTTTCTATAATACTGGAGGAAGCAGTGACGCTGCTCCAACTCCTATATTTTCTATAATACAGGATGATGCAGTGACGCTGCTCCAGCTCCTTTATTTTCTATAATACAGGAGGAAGCAGAGACGCTGCTCCAGCTCCTTTATTTTCAATAATACAGGAGGAAGCAGAGACGCTGCTCCAGCTCCTTTATTTTCAATAATACAGGAGGAAGCAGAGACGCTGCTCCAGCTACTTTATTTTCTATAATACTGGAGGAAGCAGTGACGATGCTCAAGCTCCTTTATTTTCTATAAAACAGGACGAAGCAGAGACGCTGCTCCAGCTGCTTTAATTTCTATAATACACGAGGCAGCAGTGACGCTGCTCCAGCTCCTTTATTTTCTATAATACTGGAGGAAGCAGTGACGCTGCTCCAACTCCTTTATTTTCTATCATACAGGAGGAAGCAGAGACGCTGCTCCAGTTCCTTTATTTTCTATAATACAGGAGGAAGCAGTGACGCTGCTCCATCTCCTTTATTTTCTATAATTCAGGAGGAAGCAGTGACGCTGCTCCAGCTCCTTTATTTTCTATAGTACAGGAGGAAGCAGTGACGCTGCTCCAGCTCCTTTATTTTCTATAATAGAGGAGGAAGCAGAGACGCTGCTCCAGCTCCTTTATTTTCTATAATACAGGTGGAAGCAGTGACGATGCTCCAGCTCCTTTATTTTCTATAATTCCGAAGAAAGCAGTGACGCTGCTCCAGCTCCTTTATTTTCTATAATACAGGAGGAAGCTGAGACGCTGCTCCAGCTCCTTTATTTTCTATAATACAGGAGGAAGCAGAGACGCAGCTCCAGCTCCTTTATTTTCTATAATACAGGAGGAAGCAGAGACGCTGTTCCAGCTCCTTTATTTTCTATAATACAGGATGAAGCAGGGACGCTGCTCCAGCTCCTTTATTTTCTATAATACAGGAGGAAGCAGTGACGCTGCTCCAGCTCCTTTATTTTCTATAATACAGGATGAAGTAGAGACGCTGCTCCAGCTCCTTTATTTTCTATAATACAGGAGGAAGCAGTGACGATGCTCCAGCTCCTTTATTTTCTATAATACAGGAGGAAACAGTGACGCTGCTCCAGCTCCTTTATATTCTATAATACAGGAGGAAGCAGTGACGCTGCTCCAGCTCCTTTATTTTCTATAATACAGGAGGAAGCAGTGACGCTGCTCCAGCTCCTTTATTTTCTATAATACAGGAGGAAGCAGAGACGCTGCTCCAGCTCCTTTATTTTCTATAATCCAGGAGGAAGCAGTGACGCTGCTCCAGCTGCTTTAGTTTCTTTAATACAGGAGGAAGCAGTGACGCTGCTCCAGCTCCTTTATTTTCTATAATACAGGAGGAAGCAGAGACGCTGCTCCAGCTCCTTTATTTTCTATAATACAGGAGGAAGCAGTGACGCTGCTCCAGCTCCTTTAGTTTCTATAATACAGGAGGAAGCAGTGACACTGCTCCAGCTCCTTTATTTTCTACAATACAGGAGGAAGCAGAGAAAATGCTCCAGCTCCTTTATTTTCTATAATCCTGGAGGAAGCAGTGACACTGCTCCAGCTCCTTTATTTTCTATAATACAGGAGGAAGCAGAGACGCTGCTCAAGCTCCCTTATTTTATATAATACAGGAGGAAGCAGAGACGCTGCTCCAGCTCCTTTATTTTCTATAATACAGGAGGAAACAGTGACGCTGCTCCAGCTCCTTTATTTTCTATAATACAGGAGGAATCAGTGACGCTGCTCCAGCACCTTTAGTTTCTATAATACAGGAGGAAGCAGAGACGCTGCTCCAGCTCCTTTATTTTCAATAATACAGGCGGAAGCAGAGACGCTGCTCCAGCTCCTTTGTTTTCTATAATACAGGATGAAGCAGAGACGCTGCTCCAGTTCCTTTATTTTCTATAATACAGGAGGAAGCAGTGACGCTGCTCCATCTCCTTTATTTTCTATAATACAGGATGAAGCAGAGACGCTGCTCCAGCTCCTTTATTTTCTATAATACAGGAGGAAGCAGTGACGATGCTCCACGTCCTTTATTTTCTATAATACAGGAGGAAACAGTGACGCTGCTCCAGCTCCTTTACTTTCTATAATACAGGAGGAAGCAGTGACGCTGCTCCAGCACTTTTATTTTCTATAATACAGGAGGAAGCAGTGACGCTGCTCTAGCTCCTTTATTTTCTATAATACAGGAGGAAGCAGTGACGCTGCTCCAGCTCCTTTATTTTCTATAATACAGGAGGAAGCAGTGACGCCGCTCCAGCTCCTTTATTTTCTATAATACAGGAGGAAGCATTGACGCCGCTCCAGAACCTTTATTTTCAATAATACAGGAGGAAGCAGAGACGCTGCTCCAGCTCCTTTATTTTCTATAATACAGGAGGAAGCAGTGACGCCGCTCCAGCACCTTTATTTTCTATAATACAGGAGGAAGCAGTGACGCCGCTCCAGCTCCTTTATTTTCTATAATACAGGAGGAAGCAGTGACGCCGCTCCAGCTCCTTTATTTTCTATAATACAGGAGGAAGCAGTGACGCTGCTCCAGCTCCTTTATTTTCTATAAACCCGGAGGAAGCAGTGACGCTGCTCCAGCTCCTTTATTTTCTATAATACCGGAGGAAGCAGTGACGCTGATCCAGCTCCTTTATTTTCTATAATACAGGAGGAAGCAGTGACGCTGCTCCAGCTCCTTTATTTTCTTTAATACCGGAGGAAGCAGTGACGCTGCTCCAGCTCCTTTATTTTCTATAATACCGGAGGAAGCAGTGACGCTGCTCCAGCTCCTTTATTTTCTAAAATACAGGAGGAAGCAGAGACGCTGCTCCAGCTCCTTTATTTTCTATAATACAGGAGGAAGCGGTGACGCTGCTCCAGCTCCTTTATTTTCTATAATACAGGAGGAAGCAGTGACACTGCTCCAGCTCCTTTATTTTCCATAATACAGGAGGAAGCGGTGACGCTGCTCCAGCTCCTTTATTTTCTATAATACAGGAGGAAACAGTGACGCTGCTCCAGTTCCTTTATTTTCTATAATACAGGAGGAAGCAGTGACGCTGCTCCAGCTCCTTTCTTTTCTATAATACAGGAGGAAGCGGTGACGCTGCTCCAGCTCCTTTATTTTCTATAATACAGGAGGAAGCGGTGACGCTGCTCCAACTCCTATATTTTCTATAATACAGGAGGAAGCGGTGACGCTGCTCTGGCTCCTTTATTTTCTATAATACAGGAGGAAGCAGTGACGCTGCTCCACTCCTTTATTTTCTATAATACAGGAGGAAGCAGAGATGCTGCTCCAGCTCCTTTATTTTCTATAATACAGAAGGAAGCAGTGACGCTGCTCCAGCTCGTTTATTTTCTATAATACAGGAGGAAGCAGTGACGCTGCTCCAGCTCCTTTATTTTCTATAATACAGGAGGAAGCAGTGACGCTGCTCCAGCTCCTTTATTTTCTATAATACAGTAGGAAGCAGTGACGCTGCTCCAGCTCCTTTAGATTCTATAATACAGGATGAAGCAGAAACACTGCTCCAGCTCCTTTATTTTCTATAATACAGGAGGAAGCAGTGACGCTGCTCCAACTCCTTTATTATCGAAAATACAGGAGGAAGCAGTGACGCAGATCCAGCTCCTTTATTTTCTATAATACAGGAGGAAGCAGAGACGCTGCTCCAGCTCCTTTATTTTCTATAATACAGGAGGAAGCAGAGACGCTGCTCCAGCTCCTTTATTTTCTATAATACAGGAGGAAGCAGAGACGCTGCTCCACCTCCTTTATTTTCTATAATACAGGAGGAAGCAGAGACGCTGCTCCAGCTCCTTTATTTTCAATAATACAGGAGGAAGCAGAGACGCTGCTCCAGCTCCTTTATTTTCTATAATACTGGAGGAAGCAGTTACGATGCTCAAGCTCCTTTATTTTCTATAAAACAGGACGAAGCAGAGACGCTGCTCCAGCTGCTTTAATTTCTATAATACAGGAGGAAGCAGTGACGCTGCTCCAACTCCTTTATTTTCTATAATACAGGAGGAAGCAGAGACGCTGCTCCAGTTCCTTTATTTTCTATAATACTGGAGGAAGCAGTGACACTGCTCCAGTTCCTTTATTTTCTATAATTCCGAAGAAAGCAGTGACGCTGCTCCAGCTCCTTTATTTTCTATAATACAGGAGGAAGCAGAGACGCTGCTCCAGCTGCTTTATTTTCTATAATACAGGAGGAAGCAGAGACGCTGGTCCAGCTCCTTTATTTTCTATAATACAGGAGGAAGCAGAGACGCTGCTCCAGCTCCTTTATTTTCTATAATACAGGATGAAGCAGAGACGCTGCTCCAGCTCCTTTATTTTCTATAATACAGGAGGAAGCAGTGACGCTGCTCCAGCTCCTTTATTTTCTATAATACAGGATGAAGCAGAGACGCTGCTCCAGCTCCTTTATTTTCTATAATAAAGGAGGAAGCAGTGACTCTGCTCCAGCTCCTTTATTTTCTATAATACAGGAGGAAACAGTGACGCTGCTCCAGCTCCTTTATTTTCTATAATACAGGAGGAAGCAGTGACGCTGCTCCAGCACCTTTATTTTCTATAATACAGGAGGAAGCAGAGACGCTGCTCCAGCTCCTTTATTTTCTATAATACAGGAGGAAGCAGTGACGCTGCTCCAGCTCCTTTATTTTCTATAATACAGGAGGAAGCAGTGACGCCGCTCCAGCTCCTTTATTTTCTATAATACAGGAGGAAGCAGTGACGCCGCTCCAGCTCCTTTATTTTCTATATTACAGGAGGAAGCAGTGACGCCGCTCCAGCTCCTTTATTTTCTATAATACAGGAGGAAGCAGTGACGCTGCTCCAGCTCCTTTATTTTCTAAAATACAGGAGGAAGCAGAGACGCTGCTCCAGCTCCTTTATTTTCTATAATACAGGAGGAAGCGGTGACGCTGCTCCAGCTCCTTTATTTTCTATAATACAGGAGGAAGCAGTGACACTGCTCCAGCTCCTTTATTTTCCATAATACAGGAGGAAGCGGTGACGCTGCTCCAGCTCCTTTATTTTCTATAATACAGGAGGAAGCAGTGACGCTGCTCCAGCTCCTTTATTTTCCATAATACAGGAGGAAGCGGTGACGCTGCTCCAGCTCCTTTATTTTCTATAATACAGGAGGAAACAGTGACGCTGCTCCAGTTCCTTTATTTTCTATAATACAGGAGGAAGCAGTGACGCTGCTCCAGCTCCTTTATTTTCTATAATACAGGAGGAAGCAGTGACGCCGCTCCAGCTCCTTTATTTTCTATAATACAGGAGGAAGCAGTGACGCCGCTCCAGCTCCTTTATTTTCTATAATACAGGAGGAAGCAGTGACGCCGCTCCAGCTCCTTTATTTTCTATATTACAGGAGAAAGCAGTGACGCCGCTCCAGCTCCTTTATTTTCTATAATACAGGAGGAAGCAGTGACTCTGCTCCAGCTCCTTTATTTTCTAAAATACAGGAGGAAGCAGAGACGCTGCTCCAGCTCCTTTATTTTCCATAATACAGGAGGAAGCGGTGACGCTGCTCCAGCTCCTTTATTTTCTATAATACAGGAGGAAACAGTGACGCTGCTCCAGTTCCTTTATTTTCTATAATACAGGAGGACGCAGTGACGCTGCTCCAGCTCCTTTCTTTTCTATAATACAGGAGGAAGCGGTGACGCTGCTCCAGCTCCTTTATTTTCTATAATAAGGGAGGAAGCGGTGACGCTGCTCCAACTCCTTTATTTTCTATAATACAGGAGGAAGCGGTGACGCTGCTCTGGCTCCTTTATTTTCTATAATACAGTAGGAAGCAGTGACGCTGCTCCAGCTCCTTTAGATTCTATAATACAGGAGGAAGCAGAAACACTGCTCCAGCTCCTTTATTTTCTATAATACAGGAGGAAGCAGTGACGCTGCTCCAACTCCTTTATTATCGAAAATACAGGAGGAAGCAGTGACGCAGCTCCAGCTCCTTTATTTTCTATAATACAGGAGGAAGCAGAGACGCTGCCCCAGCTCCGTTATTTTCTCTAATACAGGAGGAAGCAGAGACGCTGCTCCAGCTCCTTTATTTTCTATAATACAGGAGGAAGCAGAGACGCTGCTCCAGCTCCTTTATTTTCTATAATACAGGAGGAAGCAGAGACGCTGCTCCAGCTCCTTTATTTTCTATAATACAGGAGGAAGCAGAGACGCTGCTCCAGCTCCTTTATTTTCAATAATACAGGAGGAAGCAGAGACGCTGCTCCAGCTCCTTTATTTTCTATAATACTGGAGGAAGCAGTGACGATGCTCAAGCTCCTTTATTTTCTATAAAACAGGACGAAGCAGAGACGCTGCTCCAGCTGCTTTAATTTCTATAATACAGGAGGAAGCAGTGACGCTGCTCCAACTCCTTTATTTTCTATAATACAGGAGGAAGCAGAGACGCTGCTCCAGTTCCTTTATTTTCTATAATACTGGAGGAAGCAGTGACACTGCTCCAGTTCCTTTATTTTCTATAATTCCGAAGAAAGCAGTGACGCTGCTCCAGCTCCTTAATTTTCTATAATACAGGAGGAAGCAGAGACGCTGCTCCAGCTCCTTTATTTTCTATAATACAGGAGGAAGCAGAGACGCTGGTCCAGCTCCTTTATTTTCTATAATACAGGAGGAGCAGAGACGCTGCTCCAGCTCCTTTATTTTCTATAATACAGGATGAAGCAGAGACGCTGCTCCAGCTCCTTTATTTTCTATAATACAGGAGGAAGCAGTGACGCTGCTCCAGCTCCTTTATTTTCTATAATACAGGATGAAGCAGTGACGCCGCTCCAGCTCCTTTATTTTCTATAATACAAGAGGAAGCAGTGACGCCGCTCCAGCTCCTTTATTTTCTATATTACAGGAGGAAGCAGTGACGCCGCTCCAGCTCCTTTATTTTCTATAATACAGGAGGAAGCAGTGACGCTGCTCCAGCTCCTTTATTTTCTAAAATACAGGAGGAAGCAGAGACGCTGCTCCAGCTCCTTTATTTTCTATAATACAGGAGGAAGCGGTGACGCTGCTCCAGCTCCTTTATTTTCTATAATACAGGAGGAAGCAGTGACACTGCTCCAGCTCCTTTATTTTCCATAATACAGGAGGAAGCGGTGACGCTGCTCCAGCTCCTTTATTTTCTATAATACAGGAGGAAACAGTGACGCTGCTCCAGTTCCTTTATTTTCTATAATACAGGAGGACGCAGTGACGCTGCTCCAGCTCCTTTCTTTTCTATAATACAGGAGGAAGCGGTGACGCTGCTCCAGCTCCTTTATTTTCTATAATAAGGGAGGAAGAGGTGACGCTGCTCCAACTCCTTTATTTTCTATAATACAGGAGGAAGCGGTGACGCTGCTCTGGCTCCTTTATTTTCTATAATACAGGAGGAAGCAGTGACGCTGCTCCACTCCTTTATTTTCTATAATACAGGAGGAAGCAGAGATGCTGCTCCAGCTCCTTTATTTTCTATAATACAGAAGGAAGCAGTGACGCTGCTCCAGCTCCTTTATTTTCTATAATACAGGAGGAAGCAGTGACGCTGCTCCAGCTCCTTTATTTTCTATAATACAGGAGGAAGCAGTGACGCTGCTCCAGCTCCTTTATTTTCTATAATACAGTAGGAAGCAGTGACGCTGCTCCAGCTCCTTTAGATTCTATAATACAGGAGGAAGCAGAAACACTGCTCCAGCTCCTTTATTTTCTATAATACAGGAGGAAGCAGTGACGCTGCTCCAACTCCTTTATTATCGAAAATACAGGAGGAAGCAGTGACGCAGCTCCAGCTCCTTTATTTTCTATAATACAGGAGGAAGCAGAGACGCTGCCCCAGCTCCGTTATTTTCTCTAATACAGGAGGAAGCAGAGACGCTGCTCCAGCTCCTTTATTTTCTATAATACAGGAGGAAGCAGAGACGCTGCTCCAGCTCCTTTATTTTCTATAATACAGGAGGAAGCAGAGACGCTGCTCCAGCTCCTTTATTTTCTATAATACAGGAGGAAGCAGAGACGCTGCTCCAGCTCCTTTATTTTCAATAATACAGGAGGAAGCAGAGACGCTGCTCCAGCTCCTTTATTTTCTATAATACTGGAGGAAGCAGTGACGATGCTCAAGCTCCTTTATTTTCTATAAAACAGGACGAAGCAGAGACGCTGCTCCAGCTGCTTTAATTTCTATAATACAGGAGGAAGCAGTGACGCTGCTCCAACTCCTTTATTTTCTATAATACAGGAGGAAGCAGAGACGCTGCTCCAGTTCCTTTATTTTCTATAATACAGGAGGAAGCAGAGACGCTGCTCCAGCTCCTTTATTTTCTATAATACAGGAGGAAGCAGAGACGCTGCTCCAGCTCCTTTATTTTCAATAATACAGGAGGAAGCAGAGACGCTGCTCCAGCTCCTTTATTTTCTATAATACTGGAGGAAGCAGTAAAGATGCTCAAGCTCCTTTATTTTCTATAAAACAGGACGAAGCAGAGACGCTGCTCCAGCTGCTTTAATTTCTATAATACAGGAGGAAGCAGTGACGCTGCTCCAACTCCTTTATTTTCTATAATACAGGAGGAAGCAGAGACGCTGCTCCAGTTCCTTTATTTTCTATAATACTGGAGGAAGCAGTGACACTGCTCCAGTTCCTTTATTTTCTATAATTCCGAAGAAAGCAGTGACGCTGCTCCAGCTCCTTAATTTTCTATAATACAGGAGGAAGCAGAGACGCTGCTCCAGCTCCTTTATTTTCTATAATACAGGAGGAAGCAGAGACGCTGCTCCAGCTCCTTTATTTTCTATAATACAGGAGGAGCAGAGACGCTGCTCCAGCTCCTTTATTTTCTATAATACAGGATGAAGCAGAGACGCTGCTCCAGCTCCTTTATTTTCTATAATACAGGAGGAAGCAGTGACGCTGCTCCAGCTCCTTTATTTTCTATAATACAGGATGAAGCAGAGACGCTGCTCCAGCTCCTTTATTTTCTATAATAAAGGAGGAAGCAGTGACTCTGCTCCAGCTCCTTTATTTTCTATAATACAGGAGGAAGCAGTGACGCTGCTCCAGCACCTTTATTTTCTATAATACAGGAGGAAGCAGAGACGCTGCCCCAGCTCCTTTATTTTCTATAATACAGGAGGAAGCAGTGACGCTGCTCCAGCTCCTTTATTTTCTATAATACAGGAGGAAGCAGTGACGCCGCTCCAGCTCCTTTATTTTCTATAATACAGGAGGAAGCAGTGACGCCGCTCCAGCTCCTTTATTTTCTATAATACAGGAGGAAGCAGTGACGCCGCTCGAGCTCCTTTATTTTCTATATTACAGGAGGAAGCAGTGACGCCGCTCCAGCTCCTTTATTTTCTATAATACAGGAGGAAGCAGTGACGCCGCTCCAGCTCCTTTATTTTGTATAATACAGGAGGAAGCAGTGACGGTGCTCCAGCTCCTTTATTTTCTATAATACAGGGGGAAGCAGTGACGCTGCTGCAGCTCCTTTATTTTCTATAATACAGGAAGAAGCAGTGACGCTGCTCCAGCTCCTTTATTTTCTATAATACAGGAGGAAGCAGAGACGCTGCTCCAGCTCCATTATTTTCTATAATACAGGAGGAAGCAGAGACGCTGCTCCAGCTCCTTTATTTTCTATAATACAGGAGGAAGCAGTGACGCTGCTCCAGCTCCTTTCTTTTCTATAATACAGGAGGAAGCGGAGACGCTGCTCCAGCTCCTTTATTTTCTATAATACAGGAGGAAGCGGTGACGCTGCTCCAACTCCTTTATTTTCTATAATACAGGATGAAGCGGTGACGCTGCTCTGGCTCCTTTATTTTCTATAATACAGGAGGAAGCAGTGACGCTGCTCCACTCCTTTATTTTCTATAATACAGGAGGAAGCAGAGATGCTGCTCCAGCTCCTTTATTTTCTATAATACAGAAGGAAGCAGTGACGCTGCTCCAGCTCCTTTATTTTCTATAATACAGGAGGAAGCAGTGACGCTGCTCCAGCTCCTTTATTTTCTATAATACAGGAGGAAGCAGTGACGCTGCTCCAGCTCCTTTATTTTCTATAATACAGGAGGAAGCAGTGACGCTGCTCCAGCTCCTTTAGATTCTATAATACAGGAGGAAGCAGAAACACTGCTCCAGCTCCTTTATTTTCTATAATACAGGAGGAAGCAGTGACGCTGCTCCAACTCCTTTATTTTCGAAAATACAGGAGGAAGCAGTGACGCTGCTCCAGCTCCTTTATTTTCTATAATACAGGAGGAAGCAGAGACGCTGCTCCAGCTCCTTTTTTTTCTAAAATACAGGAGGAAGCAGAGACGCTGCTCCAGCTCCTTTATTTTCAATAATACAGGAGGAAGCAGAGACGCTGCTCCAGCTCCTTTATTTTCTATAATACTGGAGGAAGCAGTGACGATGCTCAAGCTCCTTTATTTTCTATAAAACAGGACGAAGCAGAGACGCTGCTCCAGCTGCTTTAATTTCTATAATACACGAGGAAGCAGTGACGCTGCTCCAACTCCTTTATTTTCTATAATACAAGAGGAAGCAGAGACGCTGCTCCAGTTCCTTTATTTTCTATAATAATGGAGGAATCAGTGACACTGCTCCAGTTCCTTTATTTTCTATAATTCCGAAGAAAGCAGTGACGCTGCTCCATCTCCTTTATTTTCTATAATACAGGAGGAAGCAGAGAAGCTGGTCCAGCTCCTTTATTTTCTATAATACAGGAGGAAGCAGTGACGCTGCTCCAGCTCCTTTATTTTCTATAATACAGGATGAAGCAGAGACGCTGCTCCAGCTCCTTTATTTTCTATAATACAGGAGGAAGCAGTGACGCTGCTCCAGCTCCTTTATTTTCTATAATACAGGATGAAGCAGAGACGCTGCTCCAGCTCCTTTATTTTCTATAATAAAGGAGGAAGCAGTGACTCTGCTCCAGCTCCTTTATTTTCTATAATACAGGAGGAAACAGTGACGCTGCTCCAGCTCCTTTATTTTCTATAATACAGGAGGAAGCAGTGACGCTGCTCCAGCACCTTTATTTTCTATAATACAGGAGGAAGCAGTGACCCTGCTCCAGCTCCTTTATTTTCTATAATACAGGAGGAAGCAGAGACGCTGCTCCAGCTCCTTTATTTTCTATAATACAGGAGGAAGCAGTGACCCTGCTCCAGCTCCTTTATTTTCTATAATACAGGATGAAGCAGAGACGCTGCTCCAGCTCCTTTATTTCTATAATACAGGAGGAAGCAGTGACGCTGCTCCAGCTCCTTTATTTTCTATAATACAGGATGAAGCAGAGACGCTGCTCCAGCTCCTTTATTTTCTATAATAAAGGAGGAAGCAGTGACTCTGCTCCAGCTCCTTTATTTTCTATAATACAGGAGGAAACAGTGACGCTGCTCCAGCTCCTTTATTTTCTATAATACAGGAGGAAGCAGTGACGCTGCTCCAGCACCTTTATTTTCTATAATACAGGAGGAAGCAGTGACCCTGCTCCAGCTCCTTTATTTTCTATAATACAGGAGGAAGCAGAGACGCTGCTCCAGCTCCTTTATTTTCTATAATACAGGAGGAAGCAGTGACCCTGCTCCAGCTCCTTTATTTTCTATAATACAGGAGGAAGCAGAGACGCTGCTCCAGCTCCTTTATTTTCTATAATACAGGAGGAAGCAGTGACGCTGCTCCAGCTCCTTTATTTTCTATAATACAGGAGGAAGCAGTGACGCCGCTCCAGCTCCTTTATTTTCTATAATACAGGAGGAAGCAGTGACGCCGCTCCAGCTCCTTTATTTTCTATAATACAGGAGGAAGCAGTGACGCCGCTCCAGCACCTTTATTTTCTATAATACAGGAGGAAGCAGTGACGCCGCTCCAGCTCCTTTATTTTCTATATTACAGGAGGAAGCAGTGACGCCGCTCCAGCTCCTTTATATTCTATAATACAGGAGGAAGCAGTGACGCCGCTGCAGCTCCTTTTTTTTTGTATAATACAGGAGGAAGCAGTGACGGTGCTCCAGCTCCTTTATTTTCTATAATACAGGGGGAAGCAGTGACGCTGCTGCAGCTCCTTTATTTTCTATAATACAGGAAGAAGCAGTGACGCTGCTCCAGCTCCTTTATTTTCTATAATACAGGAGGAAGCAGTGACGCTGCTCCAGCTCCTTTATTTTCTATAATACAGGCGGAAGCAGAGACGCTGCTCCAGCTCCATTATTTTCTATAATACAGGAGGAAGCAGAGACGCTGCTCCAGCTCCTTTATTTTCTATAATACAGGAGGAAGCAGTGACGCTGCTCCAGCTCCTTTCTTTTCTATAATACAGGAGGAAGCGGTGACGCTGCTCCAGCTCCTTTATTTTCTATAATACAGGAGGAAGCGGTGACGCTGCTCCAACTCCTTTATTTTCTATAATACAGGAGGAAGCGGTGACGCTGCTCTGGCTCCTTTATTTTCTATAATACAGGAGGAAGCAGTGACGCTGCTCCACTCCTTTATTTTCTATAATACAGGAGGAAGCAGAGATGCTGCTACAGCTCCTTTATTTTCTATAATACAGAAGGAAGCAGTGACGCTGCTCCAGCTCCTTTATTTTCTATAATACAGGAGGAAGCAGTGACGCTGCTCCAGCTCCTTTATTTTCTATAATACAGGAGGAAGCAGTGACGCTGCTCCAGCTCCTTTATTTTCTATAATACAGGAGGAAGCAGTGACGCTGCTCCAGCTCCTTTAGATTCTATAATACAGGAGGAAGCAGAAACACTGCTCCAGCTCCTTTATTTTCTATAATACAGGAGGAAGCAGTGACGCTGCTCCAACTCCTTTATTTTCGAAAATACAGGAGGAAGCAGTGACGCAGCTCCAGCTCCTTTATTTTCTATAATACAGGAGGAAGCAGAGACGCTGCTCCAGCTCCTTTATTTTCTATAATACAGGAGGAAGCAGAGACGCTGCTCCAGCTCCTTTATTTTCTATAATACAGGAGGAAGCAGAGACGCTGCTCCATCTCCTTTATTTTCTATAATACAGGAGGAAGCAGAGACGCTGCTCCAGCTCCTTTATTTTCTATAATACAGGAGGAAGCAGAGACGCTGCTCCAGCTCCTTTATTATCAATAATACAGGAGGAAGCAGAGACGCTGCTCCAGCTCCTTTATTTTCTATAATACTGGAGGAAGCAGTGACGATGCTCAAGCTCCTTTATTTTCTATAAAACAGGACGAAGCAGAGACGCTGCTCCAGCTGCTTTAATTTCTATAATACAGGAGGAAGCAGTGACGCTGCTCCAACTCCTTTATTTTCTATAATACAGGAGGAAGCAGAGACGCTGCTCCAGTTCCTTTATTTTCTATAATACTGGAGGAAGCAGTGACACTGCTCCAGTTCCTTTATTTTCTATAATTCCGAAGAAAGCAGTGACGCTGCTCCAGCTCCTTTATTTTCTATAATACAGGAGGAAGCAGAGACGTTGCTCCAGCTCCTTTATTTTCTATAATACAGGAGGAAGCAGAGACGCTGGTCCAGCTCCATTATTTTCTATAATACAGGTGGAAGCAGTGATGCTGCTCCAGCTCCTTTATTTTCTATAATACAGGAGGAAGAAGAGACGCTGCTCCAGCTCCTTTATTTCAATAATACAGGAGGAAGCAGAGACGCTGCTCCAGCTCCTTTATTTTCTATCATACTGGAGGAAGCAGTGACGATGCTCAAGCTCCTTTATTTTCTATAAAACAGGAGGAAGCAGAGACGCTGCTCCAGCTGCTTTAATTTCTATAATACAGGAGGAAGCAGTGACGCTGCTCCAGCTCCTTTATTTTCTATAATACAGGAGGAAGCAGAGACGCTGCTCCAGCTCCTTTATTTTCTACAATAAATTAGGAAGCAGAGACGATGCTCCAGCTCCTTTATTTTCTAGAATACAGGAGGAAGCAGTGACGCTGCTCCAGCTCCTTTAGTTTCTATAATACAGGAGGAAGCAGTGACACTGCTCCAGCTCCTTTATTTTCTATAATACAGGAGGAAGCAGAGACGCTGCTCCAGCTCCTTTATTTTCTATAATCCAGGAGGAAGCAGTGACACTGCTCCAGCTCCTTTATTTTCTATAATACAAGAGGAAGCAGTGACGCTGCATCAGCTCCTTTAATTTCTATAATACAGGAGGAAGCAGAGACGCTGCTCTAGCTCCTTTATTTTCTATAATACCGGAGGAAGCAGTGACGCTGCTCCAGCTCCTTTATTTTCTATAAGACAGGAGGAAGCAGAGACGCTGCTCCAGCTCCTTTATTTTCTATAATACAGAAGGAAGCAGTGACGATGCTCCAGCTCCTTTATTTTCTATAATACAGGAGGAAGCAGAGACGCTGCTCCAGCTCCTTTATTTTCTATAATACAGAAGGAAGCAGTGACGATGCTCCAGCTCCTTTATTTTCTATAATACTGGAGGAAGCAGTGACGCTGCTCCAATTCCTTTATTTTCTATAATACAGGAGGAAGCAATGACGCTGCTCCAGCTGCTTTAATTTCTATAATACAGGAGGAAGCAGTGACGCTGCTCCAGCTCCTTTATTTTCTATAATACAGGAGGAAGCAGTGACGCTGCTCCAACTCCTTTATTTTCTA